>NC_046162.1:83247641-83402641 GCF_011064425.1 Rattus rattus
GAGAAACCTAAGTTAGCATCTCACAGTGTAAAGCACGCTTCCTTAAGAGCAGAAGCAGCTACCTCTGGGGTGAGGGAGAAGGTAAAGGCACCTAGAGTAAAAAGGGGCTTCTTCCTCTTTTAACCTTCACTAACATAATCAGAAGCTGAGAGTGGATAAAGGCCTTTATGTTTATCTTCTACTTCTATCCAAATACCCAAGACCATAGTCATCAAGTTCACCTGAGCAGCTGCAACACTGTTGAAACGGATAGGCTGTTTGTGGATATAATGATTGTGGCCATTAGAAAACCATACTTCACCAGTAAGAAACTGTCCCTTTGGAACATCTAGTTCACCAACTCTACCTTGTAGGGCAGAAGACAGTAAGCAGATGCTCTTACGTCACAGTATCCCAGGGAACTGAGGGAAGCTATCACATTCTCACTCATCTGCTCTTTCCAGGCCCAGTCTCCCTGGCTCCTCAGGTGCTCTCCTATGACCTGGTTTCCAGACCTGGGTCTATTGTGTGTCCTCTCTGTTGACTGCTGACATCCATTTAGAAATGGTCCTGGAAGTCCTCCAATAGCATGTGTGACCTGTGGTGAACTTCTCTGATCTGAACAGTTCAATTCTGTTTATCCAGCATTAATGCTATATCGACTTTTTCAGAAACTGAGTGCTGGGTATGTGAATTAAGACTTCCTGCCTTCAGCATAATTACAGTTAGCAGTTTCCAATAAAAAAAAATTATCCAGTTAGGATTGGTTTTCCACACTGTATACTTTTGGATCTAAAACTTACCAATCTTTTAAGTGTCATTAGTTTTGTTTGTCTGAGATGGTGTGGCCAGCTCCTTGGCTGACTTGAGCTTCTGGGCAAGCCCCGTCTTAGACTTCTGAGTAGCTGAAACTACAGATCTGCCACAGCCATGCCTGGCTTGGCTTTGTTTTTATCTTTTTTAAAGTGATTGACATTTCTACCCATCAAGGTAATTTTGTATTTTCAGTCTCTCATGCATCACATTCACATCTACTTCTAATTCACTTGTGTCATGTAAAAAATTGATATAGATGCCTTTTCTGACTTAACTCAAATGACTGATGAAAATGTTGAGGGGACAGGGCTAAGATCTGATCTGAGAGCTCTGATACCAGTCTGCTCATCAGTGTCTCGGGAGAGCAGATGACTGGAGGAAGAGAAGCAGTGAGTGAAGACAAATGGTGGCAGGGTTGGCTGATCTACAGCAGGACAAGGCCGTCACCAAAAATACAGTTCCAAGAGTTTGAAAGCCTAAGTACTTTCTGGTGAAAAAAGATAGAAACTGGGAGCCTATGGAGACTTTTATGACCTTTTATGTTTTTTCCCTATGAAACATAAGAAAATGATTCTTTAGTGGGGAAAGACAACCTTGTAGAGCCCTTGGTGGGGTCCAGCAGTGTCATGTTCTCCTCAGGTAACTGCAGCAATCTTTCCAGGTCCTCATCAAGAGAAGAATGAGCTCTGTCCAGGGGCAAGTGAAGACAATAACAAGAGTCATTTTCCCTCACAGCATATTGCTGCACAGGGAACGTGTCCTCAAACTGCTGCTTCCACAAGAACTGAAAGAGCATAAGGTGTCAGACTGTACCTAGACTCCCAGAGGTTACTTGTATCTAACATATATGCACACTAAAACAGTCCTTTAGCTCCTTGACAAAACCCAGCGCCCTGAGATCAGTCTCTCCAATGTCAGCTCTGTCTCAATTATAGGTCATTAGATTCAGTTTTCTACATGATGTTATAACTGTGCATGCTTTCTATGTGTTTTCCTGAATAAGAACTCCGAGGCTAGAAGATAGATTTTTGAAAAGGTCTAAAATGTATACTTTCCATTTGAAAAAAATATCTTCCATTCTATAATAGTGCCTAGGACTCGCCACTCACAAAGCATTGAGACACTGAGAATTGTGGAAGACCAGCTTGTGGGTAGTACTGTCAACCCTTTAGAAAAATTAAGATCAAGGGCTAGGGAGAAGGGTTTAGTAAACAAAGCACTTGTCAAATAAGCATTGAGGACCTGAGTCTGAACCCCCAAAACCTACATAAAAGTCATCCCATCTGTAATCCCAGCATTTAGAAGGCAAAGACAGGAGAATCCCCAGGTCAAGCTGGCTAGTTAGCCAGATTGGTAAGCTTCTGGAAAAACAGTTCAGTGGGTAAAGGTATTTGCCTGATGTCCTGGGTTAGATCCCTGAGACTCATGTGGTGGAAAGAGAGAACCAAGTTGTTTTCTGACACTCGACATGCCACCTCCCTCCACAAATAAATATAAAAGAGAAAAGAAGAAATAACTTTTTCTGACACAGAATCTCATCCCAGGCTGGCTTTGAACTTTCCATCTTCCCATTTCTACCTTCTGAATACTAGAATTACAGGTATGTGCCGGGCAGAGTTTACATGGTTCTAAGGATCAGGCATAAAGCCTCAGACAATCTAGGCAAGTGCTCTACTAAGTGAACCACATCTTCAGGCTACGGAACTAACTTGGTCAAAGTACAAAGAACGTTTATACTGTGTAGCCAAATGTAACGTGGTGATTATTTTGTTCTTAAAATAGGGTCTCGGGGTTGGGGATTTGGCTCAGTGGTTCAGCGCTTGCCTAGGAAGCGCAAGGCCCTGGGTTCGGTCCCCAGCTCCGAAAAAAAGAACCAAAAAAAAAAAAAATAATAAAATAAAATAAAATAAAATAAAATAGGGTCTCTATGAAGCCCAGGCTGACTTCAACTTTGGTCTTCCTGCATGCAATACAACAGGTGCCAGCACACTCAGCACCAACGTGACCTGGGGCAATGCATTTTTCCCCTGGATAATCCACATGGCTTATAGCTGAACGTGGTTTGAGAAGGTGGATGAAATAGTTACAATTAAAGGCTTCTCAGGGCTGGTGAGACGACTCCACGGAGAAGTACCTGAGATACAAGCCTGGCAACCTTAATCTCCAGAATCCATTTAAAAGTGGGAAAAAACAAGCTTTCCTTCGACCTCCACGCTCAGATCACAGCTTATATGTATGCTCCCATACATCACACACACAAAACGCAGAAAATAATGATCCATAAATCTAACAAGTAAAAATGTCCAAAGGTTTCCAAAATGTTTACTAGGGAGGAAAAAAGTCTTCTTCCTTCTACCCCTTAGTTTTCTGTCTCCTCTAAAAATAAAAAACAAAACAAAACAAAACAAAACTTCCTTCTCAGCTTTTAAGATTCTCCTACTTCTGTGGTTCTGTTTTAGGCTTCTCTGTTCCTTCCTTAAAAAGAATGACTTAGCTTTTGAAGTGGGAAATAGTGGATTCACAATGAAATATAAGTAACTGTCAGCTGGGAAACTTTTGGGAAAGATTTTTCTTCCCAAGTTAAAGGGGGCAGATTCCAGTGACATCTTCCTTTGGCCTACCCTCTTTTTACATTTGCCTGTTGTGTGGACAACAGTCATCTTGCCACCAGGGGACAGGATTTGGGGGCCAGCATGTCATAGGCGGTAGAAGATGGACAAAGTGGAAGTCTGGTGGTGTGACTACACCGGCAGTGCCTGCCCCATGAACCTCTTGTTAAATGACAACTCACTTAGCCCTGCCAGTGGGGCTTTCTAGTCTCTGCTGCTGAAACCACCGTGTATGGCTTCCCTAGGAGATGCAGAGCCAAGATTAGGAGTGGGATGAGGGGAGGGGCATGTGTCACCACAGGGCTAAGTTTCATCTCTTTTCAAAGTTTATTTTGTTCACTGTGAACTCGTTTGCATTAACTTCAATCTTCAACTTTTTTTTTTTTTTTTGTTCTTTTTTTCGGAGCTGGGGACCGAACCCAGGGCCTTGCGCTTCCTAGGCAAGCGCTCTACCACTGAGCTAAATCCCCAACCCCAATCTTCAACTTTTTAATTATTCCTTTTTATTTTTTATATTGCATTGGTGTTTTGCTTGCATATATGTCTGTGTGAGGGTGTCAAATCTGGAACTAAGTTAAGAGACTATTGTGAACTACCATGTGAGTGCTGGGAATAGAACTAGGGTCACCTGAAACTATAACCAGTGCTCTTAACTTCTGAGCCTCTCTCCAGTCCCAACTTCAATCTCTTTTTTAAATTGTATTAAAATACTATTTAAACCAAAAAGAGAGGGTCTTATTCAGTGTTCTATTGCTGTAAAGAGACCCCAAGACCCCGATAACTCTTATAAAAGAAAGCATTTAATTGGAGCTTGATTACATTATCATTGTGGTGGGAAGCATGGTGGCACTCAGGCATATATGGTGCTGGAGAAGAGAAATGGCTGAAAGTTCTAAGTCTGGACCCACAAGGGCCACTGGTCCTAGCTTGGGTTTTTCAACCCTCAAAGCCCACCCCAACTGACATAATTTCTCCAACAAGACCATACCACCTAATCCTTTTAAACAGTGCCATTTCCTATTGCCTAAGCATTCAAATATATGCACCTATGGAAGCCATTCTTCTTCAAACCACTACAGACCACTCAGCAGTTAAGGACATTTACAGCTCTTCCAGAGGACCTGGGTTCGATTCCCAACACTCATATGACACCTCACAGCCATCTGTAAATGCAGTTCCAGGAGATCCAGTGCCCTTTTCTGAACTCTGCGAGCCTTGGGCATGTGTATGGTATATAAACATACACTCAAAAAGAACACTCTGTATGTGTGTTGTAATAAAATATATCTTTTTTTTTTTTTTTTTTTTTGGTTCTTTTTTTCGGAGCTGGGGACCGAACCCAGGGCCTTGCGCTTCCTAGGCAAGCGCTCTACCACTGAGCCAAATCCCCAACCCCAATAAAATATATCTTTAAAAAACATTTTAAAGAGAAGTTTTTACTGCCTCTTCAGATTGTGCTCAAGGGTGTAAAACTCACCCCTCCCTAGTCCTGGCCAATATCAGACCTAACAAATGGCAAAGGTGAGGAGAGTGGAATCCTTGTACGATATAGATGGGAACAGAATGGTGCAGTAGCTATGGAAATCAGTGTGATGATTACTTACAGAAATTAAAAATAGATTTACCATATGTAGTGGCTATTCCTGGTTGTCAACTTGACTGTATCTGGAATGAACTACAGTCCAGAATTGGAAGGCTCACCTTTGATCCTGATCTTGAGACTGGGAGACACTGGATTTTGGTATGGAGATCTTAAGGCAAAGTGGCTATGAATCCCAGGAGCTTAAGGCATGGAGATCTTTGAGTTCAAGGTCACCTGGGACAAAGCAAGTGGTGGTGGTGGTGGTACATACCTTTAATCTGGGACACACCTTCTGCTGGAAACTTACGTAAGGACATTGGAAGGAAGGGACTCTTTTTTGCCTGCCTGCCTGCCTGCCTTGTGGGTCGGAGCCACTGCTAGATCCTTGAACTTCCATTCACAGTTGCTGATGATCATTGCTGGGGAGTTGGACTACAGACTGTAAGTCACCAACCAATTCTCTTACAATATAGAGACTACCCATAAGTTCTGTGACTCTAACAGAACCCTAAGACACCATATGATCTAGAAAGATCATTTCTGGATATATATCAAAATAACTGAAGGCAAGGGAGTGTGGAAAGATTACTTAGGAGTTAAGAGCACTACTGCTCCTACTGCTCTTAGGACCTGAGTTTAGTTCTCAGAACCCCATATATAGCTCCCTCTTCTGGGTTCTTCAGACACCCAAGTGCACATAATACACACACACACACACACACACACACACACACACACACACACACCCCAATGATGTATATACATGGGCACATACACATTTTTAAAAGAATGAAATTATGACATTTGCAGAAAAGTGGATAGAACTTAGATATCATTATTATATTAAGAAAAACACTCCATGTTTTCCTCTCACATGTCAATTACATTTAAATCATGAGTTCCAGGACAGTCAAAGCTACATAGTGAGAACCTGTCTCAAAAAAAGAAAACAGAAAAAAAGAAAAACAAAAATATTTTAAAAACTTTTAAGTGAACCATCATGGATAGTAACTATATAATTAACATTGAGCTGTACACTTTAAATTTGTTAAGAAAAAATGAGTTAAATATTATATGTATTTTAATCACAAAGTATAAACAATTAGGAGGAAGGGACTCACAAGCTCCCATCCTGCCCTGCGGATCTCTAGACGGTTAATGATTGCTGGGGGAGGAGAGATATATTCTTCGATGGTGTAGCCACTGGTAAAGTGTTTGTGTTCCAATAAGTAACCCCTCACTCATGCTCCTGTGAGAGACCCTACTGATGCTCATTAGATCACACCCCTCCACAAAAGACAGGAAGGCAAAAGGGAACTAGTGAGAGAGGGAGAAATGAGAGAGGAAATGGGAGGAGCACATGATAAAACACATTGTATACATATATGAAAACATCATTGAGAGACTTATTCTATATAATTAATACATACTAATATAAAATAAAATCCTAGCAATGAAGAGAGGAGAATAAAGGAAGAGTATTCTGTTTCTTCTTATTTGTTAATACAATAAAAAATAATATACACGAATGCAATTTTAAAATCCTTTCAAAAGTCTAGCTTTTTTGTTACCTCTCCGTGTCTTCCAGATCCTGAATTTCTCTGCTGGAAAGAAAACTGCTGTCTTTACTACTGTTGGTTTCTTGTTCTTCCAAATGCTTTTTATCTAAAGCAATTGAGAGAGCTAACTTTATTAAAGTGAAAAATGCTTAAGAGCACGCTTTGATACGAACAGTAAGAATTAAGGCCGTCAGTTGTTCTGCAATGCTGCAGCCCCACTTTCCCAGGAGAGCAGAGGGCCAGGTGGCAGTCCGCAGGGCACCAGCATTCACAGCAGCTGCTTCTGGGGTCTTGGGAGATCTCTGGTGCCAGGTGAAGCTACAGGAAACCTAGCCAGTGCCAAGTTCAGAGAACTAGACAAAGCAAAGCAAAGAAGGCACACAAAAGAGGAGGCAAACAACTCTAAAAATAAACCCCACAATTGTACTTTAAGACACACTTCCCTTTCTTGCTTCCTAAACGTTCCAAGGGTAGAACTTCACAGAAGGAATTTGTGTGGGATGAGGCTGATTCCTTTAATGTATGCCAAGCATTTTACAAATACTGTCTCCTTTCATCTGGCCAGCAGAATTATGAAAGGAAGAGGACCAACACTTGCTAATGATATTAGTGTACCAGACACTGTGTGTGCACAGAGCTACTATGTATCATGAGATAGGAACTACTATTCCCATTTCACAGATAAGGATAGATGAAGTTCAGAATTGAAACAGTTTGTCAGACAACATTAACTGGTAGAATCAGAATTAAAATGGAGTTGTACCCAACCTAAGTCACACTCTCCCACATATACTATTATGCTATTAAGAGCTGTATTACATAAAAACCTCATACATAAAGACCTGGGTATCAGCTTACCATTTTCAGTGACATTCAGATCATGTGCTGTGTTCTCAAGTGACACCATGGATGAGACCTGCTGCTGCTTCAGTTGCTCTGTCACAGTACAAAAGCAGAGGGCGACTTATCCTACCTTTCCAGACCACACCATTTTCTAGGACAGTGGCTCTCAGAGGCCAGGACTCAGACCAGCACTAGTGATAAAACCCAAACCTACTAAATCTCAAACTCCTCCAGTTTAACTCAATCATATTACATGGTTCTGACTCCTGAAAAAATTGAAAGTCACTACTTTAGTTTATATATTCTGAGTTCAAAAGGAATTCTTCAAGTAAGAAAGCCCCAAATAACATTTGATAAAGGATTTTTAAATGATTGATAGTAGATGTGCTGGCACAGCCTACAATCTCAGTTCTCAGAAAGCACAGCAGAAAACCTTCTTTAAGTTTGATGAACTACATAGCAAGTTCTAGGCTAGCCAGGGTTGTACAGTAAGACCCTGTCTCAAAACAAAACAAAACATTAGGAGTTATGTGGCACACTCCTATAATCCCAGGACATGAGAGGTGGAAGCAAAAACTTGAAAAGGTCAGCCTTGGCAACACACATGGAGTTCAAGGCTAGACTGTATTACATGAAACTTAATCTCAAACAGTAATAGCAAACAAACAAAGGGCCAGCAAGATGGTTTGATAGGTTAAGGCACTTGCCTCCACACCCGATGACCTAAATTTGATTTCTAGGACCCACTGGGTTGAAGACAAGAAACAACTTCAAGCTGTCCTGATCTCCACACAAGATCTATGGAATGTACACACACACACACACACACACACACACACACACACACACACACACACACGAAAATAAACTGGGTGATGATGGTGTACACCTTTAACACTAGCACTCAGAAGGCAAACGCAGGCACATTTCTGTGAGTTTCAGGACAGCCATAACTATTTATATAGACCCAGTCTTAAAACAAAACAACAAGGATGATGATAGGTAACACGGAGGTCTAGGTGGCAGGGGTTAAATATTTATGTACATCAGTTCAGAATTAATGTTCACAATCCTAACAGCAGCCCTATGACACTGACTATACTATTTTCATTTCTGGTTTTCAGATGAGGAGCAACAGCGCTAACACCAGAGCTGAGGGCCTGGGAGCACGGCTACTGAAATGGGTTATGTGAAGAAAAGGTTAAGGAATTTTCATAAATTGGAAAGAATTAAGTAGAAGAATGAGGTTGAGTCCAAGAAATCTCAGCTCTAGAGTTTATGTTCCTAACTTTGACTTTAAAAACAAATTTAAAGATTTCAAATTTTATTTGTGTGTGTATATATATATATATGTGTGTGTATATATAGTATATATGTATGTAGTATGTATGTACGTACTACATTTATGCCTTGTGTCCATGGAGGTCGTAAGATCTAAACCCAGGACCTCTGCAAGAGCAGTAAGTTCCCTTAACTGCTGAGCCGGCTCTCCAGCCCTCTATGCTGAATTCATACTCTCAGGAGCAGAGTAGTCCACAGATGTCTCCATCTCTACTGGCCTATGTCATGTTATCATGAGTATCCATCATTTCCACTTTCTTATAAAATGTTCACTAGACCAAGATAAGCATATGCTAAACTCAGTGGCTGCTCTGTATTTGTTAGGTGTTTATTTCTTTCAAAATGTTTGTAAGAACAAAGCAGAGACAGCTAGGGCCAAGCCAGCCTCAATTTGAGGAGGGGGAGTTATGTCTAGGAGTGCTGGTCTGCTCCCTTCCTACTTGTAGTGGCTTGCATATGCTTGCCTCCAGGGAAGTAGCACTATTAGGGGGTGTGGCCTTGTTGGAGGAAGTGTGCCAGTGTCGGGGTGGGGGGGGGGTGGGGGGGTGGGTTTTGAGGTCTTATGCTCAAACTCTGCCCAGCACAGAAGAAAGCTCCTTCCCAGCTGCCTGCAGAAGAGAGTCTCCTGGTTGCCTTTGCATCAAGATGTAGAACACTCATTTCCTTCTAGATGTCATTCCTGCCTGCCCACTGCCAAGCTTCCCTCCATGATAATGGACTGATCCTCTGAAACTGTAGGCCAGTCCCAATTAAATGTTTTATTTATAAGAGTTGCCTTGGTCATGGTGCCTCTGCACAACAATGGAAACCCTAGGACACTACTGTTAGTATATGCTTCCTGACAGCTCTTAGCTCAACAGTCTCTGCCTGCTCTTACATGATCACCTATACCCCAAGCTGTACAAGACCTTTCCCGTAAGGTTCCAGTCAGAGGCCTAGACTCTGGATGTGAATACCCCAAAAAGGCAAGAAACAGATCCTGACTACTCCTAGAGGTCTTTTCAGAAAAAGCACTGATAGCACTACAATTACCCAAGTTCATTAGGTCAAAGGACAGGCACTGAAGGTTATGCTATGGAGCCCAGAGGACAGCTATGCTTTGAGTCAGAGCATTGTCTTTATTCCTTATGAGTCATAAGACGTCAGAGATCCTGAAAACCAACTGGTGCCCCTGAAGAAATTCTACAGATTAGAGGAGATGGATCTTTTAAAGATAAGGGCTACACACTTCCAAGGAATATCTGCTTTGGATCGAAAGGGATATTAACAATTCCTTTAATCAAAGGAGTTTATCGTCTAGACATGGGGGGACACTTGGAGGCTGAGGCATAAAGACTGAGAATTTAAGACTAGCCTGGCTATGAAGTGCACTCTAGACCAGCCTGAGCCATATAGCAAGACCCTATCTCAAAAATGAAGATGAAACAAAAACCTCACAAAAATTAGTTCGTCGTCATAAAACATCTACATTTTGTTACTTCACCTTAGAATCTTTTCTGTAAACCCTTTAGTAACAAATCACAAAATAAATGGGCCAATTATCCTGGCCATACTGCAGCCTACTTGATTCAAAAACTGTCCCAGAATTTGTACATTCTTTTTTTGTTTGTTTTGTTTTTTGAGATAGGGTTTCTCTGTGTGTAGCCCTGGATCTGCCTGCCTGTTTCCCAAGTGCTAGAATCCACTGCCCAGCCTGAATTTGTACACTGAACCACAACTTCACAGTTCTTTTTGTACTAGTGCCGATACCTAAGAAAAGAAACCATAATGCAGTCAGTAACCATAACCAACCAAGGGGTCCAAAACAGGGGTGCTGAACACTTCTTACCAATTTCATCAAGTAGCTCCTGAGCTGGGGGTGGAAGCTCATCAATATGATGCTGAGAGGTGGCCTCTGCTAGTTCTAAAAAAGATAGAGGGAAAATGACTTAACACCCTCCTAAACCTGATTGACACCTTTCTAGGCTTTCCATGGACTTGAGGCTTTCTCAATGGTGAATAAAATAAAGAGTGTGAGAGCACCTAACATAACATTCTTAGTAGAGCCTTCCTTAATGTATGACGGTCTCTACTCTCTACTCTTTCATCCCACGTCTGCAACAACTTGGTTCTCTCTTGCAAAGGACACTTGAATCAGATAAGGTACAGATTCTTACTCCGGGGTCTGGGGATGATTTGGAGGTTATTAGAGAAACAGAGATTATGGACCTGTCAACGTGAACAAAAACACAAAGGAGGAGGCTGTTCTCTGTAGATTATCCGGCCAGGAGATATGGAAGTAACCATATTTTGGGCCTTTCCCAAGTGCTCAATTGTATATAATAAACCCTTCAATATAACATACAGAACTTCTTTTCCCTGGAGAGAAACTCCAAGAGCTATAGCAAAGGTCTCAAATATTGAAATTAGTGCAAAAAAAGCAATTTGCTTCAGAAGTTTTTAGCACTCATTGGTGATTTGAAAAACTGTCTTCTAAGAAATCTATTCTAAAAAAAAGAATCAGAGACTCAAATAAGACATACATACAAAGGCTAAACCTTGAAAAACAATATAAATTTTCAAATAAGGGAATGGTTAAATAATAGATTATATTATTATGTAGCTGTTATATATTTATTATTCTTTTTTTTTTCTTTTTCTTTTTTTCGGAGCTGGGGACCGAACCCAGGCCTTGTGTTTGCTAGGCAAGCGCTCTACCACTGAGCTAAATCCCCAACCCCATATTTATTATTCTTAATTATATATTATATAAGTACATGTACATAATATGTAATTCCTAATTATAAGAGGACATGCTCAAAATACAATTAGTCTTTACTGTTTATAAGGAAGTATTTCCAGAATCTGTCAGCCTGGCAATACCAAAGTCCATGGGTGCTCAAGTTCCTTACACAAAGTGCATAGGGTTTGATGGCTTATAATAATACCTAATGTAGGGGCTGGAGAGATGGCTCAGCGGTTAAGAGCACCTGACTACTCTTCCAGAGGTCCTGAGTTCAATTCCCAGCAACCACATGGTGGCTCACAACCATCTGTAAAGAGATCTGATGCTCTCTTCTGGTGTATCTGAAGACAGCTACAGTGTACTTATATATAATAAATGAATAAGTCTTTAAAAAAATACCTAATGTAATGTAAATGCTATATAAATCATTGATATATTATTTAGTTAGGGAAGAAAGATGAAACAAAGCAGCCATACATATTCAATACAGCGATCTTTTTCAAGTTCTTTTCATCTGCCACTAGTTGAATCCATAGATATGAAACTAACAGGAACGGATGCTGAGTATGTCAAGCGGAAACATAGTCTAAGACTGCTATGTGGCACAGTCACAAATAGAAAAATACTTGTTATATATTTCCAAAACTATGAAACAAATGATATACCACACAACTGTACGACATAGCATGCTGTGCGAGAATTATCTAATCATTCTGTTTTTAAAACTTTTCCTTATTCACCTTGTTTTCTATAATGAGTATGGTTTACTTTTATAATCAGAGAAAATAACATTTTTGTTTAAACAAAATGTCACATCAAAGACTGATGAACAACAACCTAAGCTTTCTTAAACCGGCTTACTCTCCTGAACTTCTTTAATACTAAACAAGGGTACCTCTGGGTAGGCTCTTCCTCTTGGTAGAATGGGTTGATGTTATAAATGCCGTAGAAATGTTAGAAGAGCAAGCCCCACCAAACATACACAATCTTTTCTATAAAAACAAAACAGAAAATGTGGTCATTAGTAGGTACACTGAGTAAAAAGGCACAGGTAGCTCAATCAATGCCATTTATTTTGGACAGCTACAGCTTCAGTACCACGCCTGCCTGCCATGCTCCTCCATGATGGGCATGGACTAACTTCCTGAAACTGCATGCAACCCCCTGGCTAAATGCTTCCTTCTGTAAGTTTCCTGGTCATGGTGTTTATTACAGCAGTAGCAGTAACTATGACAACACTGCTTCTCCGTGGTTTTTGCTTCAGATCTTACTACCAGGTTCTACTGCCTTGGCCTCCCTGGATGAAGGACTGTAACCTGTAGGCCAAATTAACCCACTCTTCCCTCCAGTTGATTTTGGCTAGTATTTTATTTCAGCAGCAGAAATCAAACTAGTAAAGAGGGTCAGCCAAATGTTTCAGGGGGTTTTGTTCGTCAAGACAGGGTTTTTCTAGTGAACAGCCCTGGGTGTCCTGGAACTTGTTTTGTAGTCCAGTCTGGCCTGAACTCACAGAGATAAGCCTACCTGTGCCTCCCAAGTGCTGGAATTAAAAGTGGACCACCACCTTCTGGTCAGCTAAAAGGTGTTTTTTGTTTTTTGGTTTTTTGTTTTGTTTTGTTTTGTTTTGTTTTTGCTAAAAGGTTTTTAAGGAGCAGTATTAAGCAGGAATTTTTGGTTTTCTTTAAAAGATTAAACATTTGCAATATGGTAAGAAAGAAATAAGAGCATGTGGATAAGGAGAGGGTGATATAGAATGAGCTTTCCCTACAGGTTCAAGGAGACCAGCCAGCACTCATGGAAGCAGCAGGCTTCAAGAAGCAAAACCATCACTCTCCTACAATGCAGTCTCTGGAGAGGAAGCCCAGGGATGCCTGGAAAGAATCTGGCATATTCCTTGCTTCTAACAAATTTGCAGAACTCTCAGTGCTTTCGGTCACTGAGGGCTTTGGACTGACCTCAGCAAAGTGTAAAACAAAACTGGAGCACTTACAGGGTCAGTCAGCTTTGCAGGCAGGGTTTTAGAGGATGCAAGGAGAGATTCCAGGCTCTTAGCTCTCTCTCGGACAGTTGTAAATTTGGTAGACAAAGTTCTCATCGCTTCTTGACCATTCCAACAAAATGTAGATCCTCTTTTAACATGAAATGTATTTTCAAGGCAGTCTTCATAGTGACTAGCAGCTGAAGAAATCGACTCTAGGAGAAAAGAGGTTAGTAAATGTCTAAATTCTTTATATTGTAAACAAAACAACCACAAAATTATAACTATGCCAAGAATTCTCCAAATTGCTAATAACAGAAACAACCATAATCTAAGACAGTTTCTTCAGTCTCAAACTCTATATTCTAAGTTCTCAAGGCACATGTGTGTGTACTGACTATTTCTAATGGGAAGGCAGCCCTCTCTCTCTCTCTCTCTCTCTCTCTCTCTCTCTCTCTCTCTCTCTCTCACACACACACACACACACACACACACACACAGAAATAAAGGGAAACAAAACCATGAATTTACCAGAAGTAAGAAAAAATAAATATAAATATTTGATGCTGGTTATGTCTGGTAGCAGGAGTCAAGGACTGTATGTTTAGGCTGAAGGTAATGTTTTCAAATTCCAGTGTCTCTGCAGTTGCTGCAGAGGTGCTTGTGCACTGGAATATTTTCCACTACTGCAGTCTAACACTAACGTAAACATTAACCACAGCACCAGCACTACCACTTTTAATAGAAACTCAGGTTCATCAGCTACTGCTTTAGCTTCCCTGCATTCTCAAAGAAGAAAAAACCTTGCAAATTGGTAAAGGAAACTGGTTTGTTATAGTTTTACTGAGGTGGGGGGGAGGAGATGAGAATGAATTCCTAATTTGTCTCTACTGTGCCTTGGCAATTTTATGTTTTATATAAAATCGTGAGAGAGGATAGTGTTGAGGCTCTATCTCAGTGGTAAAGAATTTGCTTGGTTTTAAAAAGTCCAATATTTGATCACCAATATTAACAGAAAGCAAACAAAAAAAAAAAAAAACTCAGGAGATTTGGATATTTAACTATGAGAATGAAATCCCCTATTTCTTTTTTTTTCTTCTTTTTCTTTTTTTCGGAGCTGGGGACGGAACCCAGGGCCTTGTGCTTGCTAGGCAAGTGCTCTACCACTGAGCTAAATCCCCAACCCCTGTTTAGTTCTCTTTAAAAACCACCTTTGCTCTGGGAGAAAATAGCCACCTTGACTTATGCCCAGTCATGGCAAATAGCAAAGGCCTGTGAATTCCTCTTTTAAAAACATTCCCCGCTGTGTATGACTACCTGGGCTGAGCGGAGTACTGGCACTAGTAGGTGCGTGTTTTAATTTAGGTGTTTTGCATGAGGTTTCCTTAAAACAGCCGTCTTGTTCATAGGTGATGCTGGACAAGTCTTGAATGTCTGTCAGTGATCTAAAGAATTAAGAACACACAAGCTGGTCATAGTGGTACAACTGTGTTATCCCAGCAGCTCTGAGGCTGACACAGGATTGTCACGTCTTCAAGGCCATCCTAAGCTACACAGTTCAAAGCCATGAGTTACACTGTGCGATTCAATCTTAAAAGAAAAAAAAAAAAAAAGGTATAAAGCCATTGTGAGATGTGGGGAGATGTTTGGAAGAACAGAATAATACATTCCTGATAAGAACATCTTTTATTTTGGTGAGTTTGAACTCAACACAGGCTGACCTTTAACTTATGAACTTATAGCTTCAGGCTCCTTAATCTAGGGGTACAGATATACACCACCATGTCCTACGCTAATAAAAACTTTTAAGAGTATATTCGTGATAAAAATCATTACTTGTCAATACATTTTAGACTATCTTAAAGAAAATATTAAGAAATATCTTTAAGCCGGGCAGTGGTGGCACATGCCTTAATTCCAGCACTAAGGAGGCAGAGGCAGATCAATCTTTGAGTTCGAGTCCAGCCTGATCTACATAGTGAGTTCCAGAACAGCCAGAGCTACACAGAGAAGCCCTTTCTGGGAAAAACAAAGCAAACAAACAAACAAACAAACAAACAAAAGCTGGGGGGGTGTCTTTAAAAGTAGGGCTGGAGAGACGGCTCAGCAGGTTCAATAACCAGCGCTCAAGATTGACCCTAACCACCTGCAACTGCAGTTCTAGGGGAACGAACGCCATCATCTGGCCTTCGAGGGCACTGCATACAAGCAAACTACACACTTGCATGCAAAACACCAGTAAAAATAAAATAAAATGTAAAGACATCTACCTTAAACAGAGATTCTGGGACCAGGAAGAGTAGTAGCTTCCTTATGCCCTTAATTTCAGCACTCAGGAAGGACTGCTGCAGGCCTACTGCAGATCCCACAGACTCTGTCAACTTTGAGGGTAGCCTAAGCTACAGTGACTTAAACAAACAAACATCTGAGGGGAGGCAGGGGATAAGAACATGTCCGGAACCCTCTCACTCCCAAATCAAGAAACAAACAACAAGCAAAAGGAGACACTGAGCTAGAGGTGGTTTAGCAGCAGAGCACTTGCCAAGCACATGACCGGCAGACCCTGGAGTTCTAGTCCAGACACCACAAAACAAAACAAAACAAAACAAAACAAAACAAAACAAAAAATATATATAAAAACTCGAAACCTATTTTGGCTGATAAAAATAAACGATTCCATTTCTGAAAGGATATTTATATAGAAAGTACATTAACCTATCTCAGGTAGTAAACTTATTAGCATCATCATTACCATCACTCTATGTCCTTGATTATAAGATGCCATTATAATAGAGCATATCATTAATTTAAAAATACCATTTAGATGAAAGATATTTATATTAAATATGTTTATGGTAGGAAAAAGAGCCATACAGATGCTCAGAGGATACAGGCACTTGCCACACAAGTTTGGCAGCCTGAGTTTGATCCCTGGAGCCATGTAAATGTAGAAGCAGAACCAACTCTGCAAAGCTGTCCTCTCCCTCCACATGCATATTACGGCATACTTGAATCTCTTGATGATGGTGATGATGGTGATGATGATGGGAAGAATACAGATTCTTACAGCAAGGAAATATTTCCATAAAACTAAAACTATACAAATATCCTTAGCTACTCTTTGGTGGCCATACATGTTTTTCTCTTTCAGTTCTTTTGGTGTCTCCTCTAATGTCTCCTCTTGTTCGTCTTCAGCACTGTGAGAGAAAAGGTAAGAACATTAATGGGTTCCTTGCCATTCTAGTACATTAACATGGTTCCAGGTCACCAGTCTCAGGTAAAAGGCAATGGAAAAAGCACTACATTCAGAGGCAGAAAGTGCGGTTTCTAGTTCTGGTCCCAGTGCTCACTAGTCACAGGCTCTTTGGCATTACTGGATCTCGACTCTTCTTCCTATGGTGGACAAATACTCTGGAAGGGCGATCCTAGTTCTGACATAAGCCGGTGGGTCTAGAGGACAGAAAGCTCCGTAGAAAGCCAATGGAGCACAGAAGCTTGGCTGGGAGGCAGGCGCTGGGGCAAAAGGCACAGGTAGGAGGCCTTAGCAACTGTGACACAGCTTCCTGGTATAGAGAACCTAGAGAGGCTTGTACCAAGAAACTCCAGAAGAGATATTGAAGACAAATGACCCATTTCTACTTCAACAAGTGCTTAAGCTTCAGTTTCAGTACTCTGAACTATAAGCAGATCCCACACTAAATCTTTCCTATGTCTTTGCATACAGAAAAAACACACAGGTTGGCATGTGTGTCTCTGTAGCCTTAAGCATACTGGAACTCGATCTGTAGATCAGGCTGGCCTTTAACTCAAGAGATGCACTTGCTTTTGCCTGAGTGCTGGGGTAAAAGGCATGTGCCACCAGCACTTGGCTTATAATTTTAATTCCTATGTCGGTAGTCTCAGAACTATTACTCCAATTTTATTTATTCGTTTATTTTGAGATCTGGTTTCACTATACAACCTTTGCCTGTTCTGAAACTTGCTATGTAGACAGGCTGGCCTTGAACATACAACGCTAGGATTAAAAACCTATGCCACCAGGCCTGGCTTCATCACTCCTATTTTAAAGATGTCACAGCAGAGAGGCAGAGACCTATAACCAAAGTCAAATGGATAGAATGTCAAAAGCCAGTGTCTCAATACAAATAATTACTCCTTTTCACTACCTGTCAAATTCTGCTGAACAAGTCCTAATATTTTTAAGTTACTCAGAGCTAATTTGAATAGTTTATAATATACTTGAAGGCAAGCAATAATAAGTCTAATCACTTTTACCAATGAACAGTGCTTCTGAGCCTTAAAGTGAGGAAGAAAATAACAGCCATACCATTGAACAGCTTGAAACTGAGGCTTGGTCAAAATCTCAGCATTCTTTCCAAAGATTTCTCTTATTTGGAAATTTTCTTCAACTGAAATGATAAAGAAATGGATTTTACTTTAATCACAGAACTTGGGAGCCGGAAGCAAGCAGGTCTCTGAGTTCAACGCTAGTCTGGTTTACATTGTGAGTTCCAGGACAACCAGAGCCACATAGTGAGATCACCACCACCACCACTACCACCACCATCACCACTATCACCACCACCATCACCATCATCACCACCACCACCACCATCGTCATTACTACCATCACCTCCACCACTACCATCATCGTCATTAACACCACTACCACCACCACCACCACCACCACCACCATGGGCTTTAAGCAGAAGCACTTGCTGAGAAGCTTGACAGCCTAAATTAGGTCTCTGGATCCCACAAGGTGGCAAGAGAGAACTGACTAAAAGTTGTCTTCGGATTTCCACGTGTGCCATGGTGTATGTATGAACTCAGTGAGAGCTATATTCCAACACCCAGAATACAACCAAGCTACTTACTAGCTTTTTGGATGTAACAGTTATTTCTGGAAACATTATTTTGTCTTTTCAAAGTGTACTGATTGTATTCTTGTAAATAGTCACCGGGGGCGACTTTTCACTCAAGATTCTAAATCCAAAGGGACAGGGGTTGGGGATTTAGCTCAGTGGTAGAGTGCTTGAGCAAGATCCTCAACTCCAGGGATTTGGGGTAAGATCA
Source organism: Rattus rattus (assembly GCF_011064425.1). Taxonomy (NCBI): domain Eukaryota; kingdom Metazoa; phylum Chordata; class Mammalia; order Rodentia; family Muridae; genus Rattus; species Rattus rattus. The sequence continues at coordinate 83,266,150 of NC_046162.1, forward strand.
TTAACTGAAGATTCCTAAACAACCAAAAATCTGTGCCTCTTATCGATCACCACAGTTTATAGAGAGGAGAGCAGGGAGTGTGGCGAGTACTGAAAAGACAGCTCAGTAGTCTTCGGTTTTCCAGGTATCAAGTGTCTGACATTAGTCTTTCCCTGTCCTTTGCAAGACATTTCTCAAGTATGTAGGTAAACAGGTCAGTACTTGTCTCCTTCCCATCGTTAAATTGTTCAGCTCTGACTCTAGGTGTTCATAATTACCCAATTCCCAAAATCCAAGCAGCTGGTGGGCACCAGAAGATCCACCAGAACACTGATGCCTCTGGCAGACACGAAGAAGCTCTGAAACTCAACTAGTAGAGAAATGTTGCCTCTTCCTGGGACATTCCTTTTAAAAGATAAACCTCAAGGAAGTATAAACTAATAACCACAATTTATTACTATTTTAAACATGAGCCAAGGCTATGTTTAAGAAGAAAGTCAGTGGCAGAACAGGCTGAAAACCAGCAGGTATCCCAGTGTACTTCTGCTACAGTAGGAAGAGGTTGGTTCTGTATGGGAGGAGAGGGAGAGAAAGGCTTTAAGAACAGAACACATCAGAAGCCTTAGGCTTGAGATGTTTGTTTGGAACCAGCCTTGGTTTTCTCATCTATCTGCCTATCATGCCTTTATTCAATAAAACACTCCACGAAATCAAAGTGGCCATGCTTATACCAGACCCACAGAAAGTGATCATGAGTAAAGATTGCAGAAAAGGTGGTGTCTTTAGACCCTGGGGTATTTTAATATACATATCCCAAGTCCTGAGAATGCCATTTCTTTTTTTTAATCTTTTTATTAGTTTTTATTTATATAAGTACACTGTAGCCATCTTCAGACACACGAGAGGGCATCGGATGCCATTACAGATGGTTGTGAACCACCATGTGGTTGCTGGGATTTGAACTCAGGTCCTCTGGAAGAGCAGTCAGTGCTCTTAACCACTGAGCCATCTCTCCAGCCCTTTAAAGATGTATTTATTTTATTTATTATTTTTTCTTTTTCTTTTTTCCTTTTTCTTTTTTTCGGAGCTGGGGACCAAACTCAGGGCCTTGTGCTTGCTAGGCAAGCGCTCTACCACTGAGCTAAATCCCCAACCCTATATGCCATTTCATCCAAAATTCCGCAGTTCTTTTTCAGTTCTAGGAATTGAACCCAGGGACTTACCCATGACAGGCAGATGCTGCCCCACGTGCCTTTTTATACTGAGACAGGGTCTTGCAACTTGGCTATTACTTGTGTGTTGTCATTTACATCTGATGTGTATTTGTGTGTGTGCACATAGTGCACATGCATGTGGAGGCCAGAGGTCAACTTCAACTGGTGTTCCTCAGGAGCAACGCCTTTTTTTGAGACAGGGTCACTAATTGGGCTGGAGCTTGGGAGTGGCTAGGCTGGTAGGCCAGGAAGCCCCAGGATCCATCTGTATCCACTTCCCTGGTGATGAGATTACAAGTGTGTGCCACCATGCCAGGCTTTTCCCCTTGGGCTCTAGGGATCAAAGTTGGGTTCTCATGCTTGCACGGCAAACACTTCATCACCTGAGCTCTATCTCCAGCCTGAGACCTAGCTTTAAAAATACATGATGCATATGCTAAGAGGGCAAATGATACAGCTTTTATTTTTTATTTTTTTTATTAACTTGAATATTTCTTATATACATTTCGAGTGTTATTCCCTTTCCCAGTTTCCGGGCAAACATCCCCCTCCCCCTCCCCTTCCTTATGGGTGTTCCCCTCCTCACCCTCCCATGATACAGCTTTTAAAAGCATCTCTAGCAGAGCTCACAGCTCACTTCCCTGCCTTGCTGGTCCAATGTCACTTTCTTATGTAATGGAAAGTTCCTTATACATTACATAGGAATCGAGGGCTGCTAGCAGAGCACAGGGGCAAAGGCCTGCAATTCCAGTACTCAAAAAGTTGATGCACAAAGATTGTGAGTTGGAATGTGGGGAACCAAATAGTGAAACTTTGTCATTAAGGGACAGGGAAAAAAATAAAAAAGAGGAGGGGTCTCAGGGAGAATGGCTCAGTAGGTAAAGACCCTTGCCGCCACGGCTGATAACCTTAATTAGGGTCCCAGGACCCATGTGGAGAATTGACTTTCTCAAGTTGTCTTCTGATATCCATCCACATGTGTATCACCCATGCACATACATATATACATACAGAAATGTAAAAAAAAAAAGAAAGTTAACAAAAAAGAGGTGGCTCTCTTAGACAAGCCTATACCCATGATTCTTACATAGGTTGTATTTTTTGACTCTCTCATTCTTAAGCCTGTATTAAAATAACTTTAATAAAACCCCAAATCTGCTTTCAAAAAGAAAGAAAAGACAAATGAACCAAAGATTCCCTGGGGATATTAAATTAAATCTGCAAAGCTGGCTGTTATTTATTGGCTTTTTAAGATACTAAGCAAGCTGATAATTGCCAAAACATAGAATCAGCCTAGACAGCTATTAACAGATGAACAGATAAAGAAAATATATTGTGTATACATAATGAAGTTTTATTCAGATGTAAAGAAGAATGGAATTTTTTTTGTGGGAAAATAGAATTGGAGATCATAATGTAAACAAGGTAAGTTAGACTCACAAAGACATACTTATAGTTTATCTTATATGCAGAATCAAAATTTTTTAAAAGCTGTATGAGTTATGAAAATAGAAGGGAGACTATATAGGAAAGGGGGACTACTGAGAATGCACAGAGAACAAGAGAGGGTGACAAGAAACTGACTACACATATGCAGGGTATGTGCATGGTATGAAAATGTCACAAGATTCTATTTTTATACCAATTTTAAAAGCATACATTTAAAAAGGCGAGAAGGATGCTAAGCAAAGGAAAATGCTAGTGACATTCTGACTTCTAGGGTAAAGAAGACAAGAAATTAAGTTGTAGTTTTTGTGCTATAAATAATCAGCTGTGATGTCTGAGAATCCCTCAGGTTGCTCAAGAATGGTAACCCTGTAACTGCTCTAGTCCGTCAAGGACCTACAACTAGGTAAGTGCGCACTGCTTACAAAATGTACCAAAGAAACACCAAGGGGGTGTAAATAACATGATGTGTGGCTTCCAGGAGGCTGGCGAGGAGGAGAGGATTCATTCTTCTTATTTTATTTTTAATCTTTTTTCATATGCATGTGTTTGGTCTACATGTCTGTGCACCAAGTCCATGCAGTGCCTTCAGAGGCCAGAAGAGGGCATCATATCCCCCAAGAATGGAGATGCAGACAGACATAAGGTGCCCTGTGGGTGTTGAGAATGGAACCCAGGTCATCTAGTTGAGCAGCCAGAGCTCATAACCGCTGAGTCATCTTTCCAGCCCCGGAAAGGACTCATTCTAATGAGGTGAGTTCAGTGAGCCTTGTTTGGTTTTCTCATACCAAAACGAAGATCCTGAACAAGGTTTTTTCTAAGGAGCCTCACCCCCAACCCCAGCCCACAGCAGTAGACACCTGTAATCCAACAGAAAATGAAGGCAAAGGATTCCCAAAGATCTGCTGTGGTGCTTACCATAGCCTTGAGGTTGGGCAAAAGAACTCTGGATTCTTTCAAAGTCGTCTTCTATGGGACTTGAAGTCTATAAAGAAAAGCAAAGAAAGCAGGTTCTGAAGGCAAAGGCAAAGACATTCCTTGATATTTTTGTTTTGCTGTTCAGATGCTGGGCATCACTCGGAGGAGTTTGAGCATGCTCCAGTGAGTGTATGTGCAACAAAAACTGGGCTTTTTTTCCTCCTTCTTCTTTTTGAGGGGAGGGAGAGTCAAAGGGGGGAAGTGGACCTGGAAGGACTGGGAAGTGAGTGTGATCAGGTTTCATGATGTGAAACTCTCAAATTATGAAGGAAAATATTATGTAAAATAAAAAACAAACAAACAAACAAACAAAAAACCCAGGCAAGGTCTGTGCATGCTAAGAAAGCACTCTAGCACTGAGTTACATATTAAGACCTCTTGATGTTCTTAAACTTTAAGAAGTATAGAAAAAGAATATCTTCCCAGACACTATTTTGATCTGTCCTCCTTCCACCTCCACTGTGCAGAGGAATTTTGTGACTTCACTTCTTCCAGCATTTTCCCTTGTGCAACACCCTAACAAAGATGTCATGGTTACTGGAGCTCTATCTCTAGAAACAAAGGAGATTGAAAACAGTCCAATAGAAATGCTTCAGTAAAGTGAGAAAGGATGATTTCCTTGAGGGAAAAGCAATGATTGAAAGTGAGGACAAGGGAACTCCTTGGGGACTCCTGATGTTTAGTTTCTTGACCTGGCAACTGGCTATGTTTCTGGTTTGCAATAATTTATAAGCTGACCTTGGCACTTTTTTTTTCTTTTTTTAATTAATTTATTTATTCTCTTTACAACCCAGTATCAGTATCTTTCCTCAGTCCCACCTCACACAAATCCTCCCCCTATTCCACTTTCCCCTTCTCCTTAGAAAAGGGAAGCCCCTCTGGGTGCCATGTGTCTACCCCCAAGTCCTGCCACGCACATCGAGTGGTTGTGAGACTAGGTTCATCTCTCCCACTGTGGCCAGACAAGGCAGTCCATTAGGGGCGCAGGATCCACAGGCCCCTGCTCTAGTTTGGGGACCCACATTAAGACCAAGCTGCTCATCTACTACATATATGCAGGGGGCCTGGGGATTCTTTTAGTCAGTCGAATGCTAGAATCGACAACTATAATCCCACTTTTTATGATAATAAAAACAGAAAAAATCCTCCCTAGGCAGAGGAGATAACTCAGATTATGCATGCTTGCTGTGCCTGCAAGAGGACTGCAGTTTGATCAGCAGAATCCACATGAAAAGTGAGGTAAGGAGTGAGGATGTAATTTAGTTAGTAGAGTAACTACTAACTAGCATAGGCATGGAGTTATACTCAAGATTCTCATCTGGTACATGCCTGTAATCATCCCCATTCCCAACTAGAGTTGCTCCACGTCAATGTGTTCAAGGTATAGCCCATCTTTCCAGCCCTCAGATGGTAGAAAGAGTAATGTCTTTTGTTATTCATGTGATCTAAGTAAATATACTACTCTGTAACATGATCTCTAAAAGACGTCATCACTGGGCTACTGAAATGGCTCAGCTCAGCAGTAAGGTACTTGCCACGTAAGCCTGGTAAAGTGAGTTTGATCCCTAGAACCTACACAAAGTGAAAAGAGAGAACAGACTTCAAAATGTTGTCCCCTGGCCTCTACACTGGAGCCATGCACACATGCCAACACATATGCATCATCACAAGAATAGTGATTGTTTTTAAAAAACGCCACTATTATATTATTATACTGTATCATTCTCAACAGTTATCTGTACCCCCCACCTCTTTAGGTTTTTGGTTGGGGGCAGGGTTTGAGACAGGGTCTTGGCCAGCCTTGAATACTATCTATATTATTTAAGCCACTATAGCCCTGTATAGTTAGTATATCTCATTTGTATAGTTAACATTTTGGTGTCATACTATATAAAAACTCAGGCTAACTTATCAGACCCCTGTGTGCATCTTGGTTCTGCTAGGCTGTATTACTTACGCTGTAAAACTTCTCAGTGCCCACAGATGTGTCACAGCTTGCTTGAGAGGCTTCATTATGCTCTGGCTGCTCATGGTTTCTGAAGAATGGGTATATAATACCTAGTGATCATGACACAGAGACACAGTCATCCAGTGATACTCATAGTAGGAAAAGGCAAAAGCAATATTAGAATAGAGATGTAAACATATTCTGCAAACAGTAGCTAAATCCTGTTATATAGATATAGAAACTGTGAATTTAACCTGGTCCCCAAACAGCCCTGGATCATCCAGCCATTTTGACTACCCATTCAACAGCAATTCTTTTTGTTGTTTTGTGAGGCCTTTTTGGTTTTGTTATTTGCTTGTTTGCTTATTTTGTTTGAGACAGGGTTTCTCTGTATAGCCCTGGCTATCCTGGAACTCACTCTGTAGACCAGGTTGGCCTCGAACTCAGAAATCTGCCTGCCTCTACCTCCCAAGTGCTGGGAAAAAGGCATGTACCACCACTGCCCAACAAACAGCAATTCCTGATGAATGGATTCTAAATACCAAAAACCCCAAGCAACTGATTTTACTGTGTTATTACTGCTCTTTGGTTGGTTTGGTTTTCTGGGACAGGGTTTCATGCAACCCAGGATAAGCTGGAACCTGCCATAGAGCTGAGGATGACCTGAGCTTCTGATCCTTCTGCCTCCGTCTCCCAAGTGTTAAGAGTGTACGTGTATATGCTACCCTGTACTGTTTTTCTTTTCTATTTTTAGTATGTGTGACAGCACATGTATATGAAGGTACACATGTGTGCACGTGAAGGTCAGAGATAGATGCTGTGTATTTTCCTCTATCCCTCCCCACACTATTTTCGAGACAGTCTCTCAGTGGACCTGGCATTTACAGATTGCATGAGTTATGTGTCCGGTGTGCTCTAGGGATCTACCTGGGGTTCCCAGGACTAGGGCTACAAATGCTGGGAGTCAATATCTGAATTCAAGCTTCATGCTTGCAAAGCAGGGTTTACCCACTGACCCACATCCTCTAGATTCATATTCTCTATGTGCCTGTCTGTCTGTCTCTCTTTCAGAGAGTACAGAGAAGAAGCCAATTGATTTTCTGAAAAGCTAAGTGACAACTTTAGATGTCTTTTCCTTTGACTTCAATATCGGAAAGATTATCCGATGATTTGACTGTGAGCCAATTATAATGATAGTAAAATACCACATGGACTCACTAGGTTTCTTTCAAGCTTAGAATGCAATACAAAGAAAAAAGTAGGCTGGATATGATAGCATACACCTGCATTACCAAAACTCAGGCTAGCCTGGGCTACACAGCAAGGGGCTGTCTGAAAAACAAAGAAGTATTCACTGGGGAATGATGGTCCACATTCTCCTTCAGGTAAGAAAGGTCTGACTCTTTACTAGGTTAGACCCAGGACCAAGGTCAGCACCTGGAGATTATTTTACTTCCTTTGGACAAAGGGATCTTGTTTTAGTTATAGGGAAATTAATTAATCTCTTTAACTTTGAACACAGGGCTCTCAGAAAAGGAGACAGAACCAAGCACAGGGAATATGCTAGAAGGTCACCAACTCCTTCAAAGAACTTACTGGTGAAGCGCTGAAGGCCTGTCCAACTGCTGTGCTTGTTCTTGTCACAGTCACTGTTTTCCATTTTGCCAAATTTCATATTTCCTTTCAGTTCATCCTTTTCCCTCTGGTATTCTAAAATGTACTGCCAATCTGTGCTCTCAGGGCCTCTAATTGGGGGCCGTGGCAAAGGAGTGCTCTCGTTTTCAACCTTACTCTCAAAACTACTCTGAAGATTCCAAGGAGGTACTAGGAGTTGTCCAGAAACCGCTTTCTCTGCCATTTCTTTTACTGCCACTGGGTACAAGAGAAATTAGCATTTAAATCATCACTGCAAACATTAGAGACAAGAATGTTCAACCTTAAAAAACAGAATACTATTTCAACCATATTGTAACAGTAACTGTGTTGGTAGAGTTTCATCTACCTTATCTTGCCTGCTTGCCTTTAAGGGGAGGGGATGAGAAAGAGCTACGACTGACTACAGAAATCCCCTCCCCCAATAATGGTCCATGCTGCTGAATTTCAGTAGCAAACAGTAGAGAACTTATAGATGAATCCTCTGAGGACTGAATGAGTGAGGAAAATCATATCTGAAATTCCCAGGTTATAGTGATCACCATTTGCCTGATCTTTCTAGACCACCCTGAGCCCAAATCTTTGGGAGAGAATACACACTTAGGAAGCTATAACAGAGCATTACAAAATGTGTGAGAGAAATACTGCATGCTCTCCATTTTAATCATGTTTATGGTGTAAGTATACAGTGTACTGTTTTACATGTTATACAATATACATCTATACAGAGGACAGAAACCGTTCCTACAATTTTAAAAATAGAAAAGCACTTTCCGGGGATTTAGCTCAGTGGTAGAGCGCTTGCCTAGCAAGCACAAGGTCCTGGGTTCAGTCCCCAGCTCCAAAAAATAGAAAAGAAAAAGAAAAGAAAACCACTTTCCTTCTACCATTATACAATAGTATTGCAGGGAAAAGGGGTATGTGTGTATGACACAGTGTTAGGATCCTAAACAGTGAAACCTGTGCTATACGCAAGAAATACCAACAGGTGCTTGTGGTGTTGCTTTGCCCTGGGTTTAGTCCAGAACTATAAAACAACTGATGATAATCAAGAATTAGATCTCTCCAGGCTGGAGAGATGGCTCAGTGGTTAGGAGCACTGACTGCTCTTCCAGAGGTCCTGAGTTCAATTCCCAGCAACCACGTGGTGGCTCACAACCATCTGTAATGGGATATGATGCCCCCTTCTGGTGTATCTGCAGACAGCTATAGTGTACACATATAGGTACAATAAATAAATAAAAATATTTTTAAAAAATTAGATTTCATTCATCAGCTGAGCCCTGGATGCCTATAATCATAATACTCAGAGGGATCATGAGTTTAAGGCCAGGCTGAGCTTTAGAGAGAGATCCTGTCTCAAAAACACAATAAATAAATAGTACCTTAAATAACAAACCAATGACTTCATACTCACATCTCCATTTTGAGCGTGCCTCTCCAGCATCTTCATTATTTCTTGACTTAGTGTCACAGACTTCAGAGGACACAGACTCCATTCTGATCCTAAGTTGCATCATTCAGGGTAGAAGTGACAGAGATACAAATAACATCTATTTGTTCATGCTCCTAACAGGATTCAAAACCCATAACCCTCCCTCCCTACTACTGGTGATGACTGACTCTGACTTACCACCACAGCCCCACATCATCAGACTAAGGCCCTCACCTGACAGCCCTCTTGAAGACTTGGTGACCCAAGTCTCCATGAGTGTCTTGACTTAGCTAAGGGTCCACTATTTAGCTGAGTAACTCTTCACTTGGATCCCTGATTCCCTAGACCTTTCCTGGCTGAGAAACTGAGAGGTTGAGCTACAAGCGTTCTACAAGTCGTTGTTGTTGTTGTTGTTGTTGTTGTCCAATCTCTATCATTGTAATCACTACTGCTACTATCTGATTTCTCAGAATGTTCTTGAGAGATCTTCAGAAGTAGAAGAAACTGACAGTGAAATAGTTTCACCTGACTGTGTCTGTTCTTTGCTTTTGCCAAGCACACCCTGCCCCTAATAAGATAAATCATTTGTGTTAAGGTTCTGCTTGGGACTTTTTATCAAAATTCTCTGGCACCAAACCATATCAGTGACAGCACAAAAACTGACACAGGAAACAAGAATCTTAATGCACAAGTACCCTGAAGAACGTTTTTCTAGGTTCTGGATCCTGCTTGTCTGCTAGGACACCTGTCTTGCAGTAGTGAATGTCAGTCTCTCTGAACCAAGCTTCTTTTTTTATTTTATTTTTTTCCGGAGCTGGGGACCGAACCCAGGGCCTCGCACTTGCTAGGCAAGTGCTCTACCACTGAGCTAAATCCCCAACCTCCCTGGATTTTTTAAAAAGTTTTTTTTTCTGTTGTTGTTTGAGAGTTTCTCTGTGTGGTCCTGGCTATCTTGGAACTGGATCTGTAGTCCAGGCTGGCTTCAAACTCAAGAGATCCACCTGCCTCTGTCTCCTCAGTGCTAGGGATCAAAGGCAGGCACCATCATGGCCAGCCTAAACTTTTTAAAGTCACTATGACCTTGCTTTCAACAGAATAAAAAAAAAAAACAATCTAAAACTCAACAATGAGAAAAGTTTCAAAATTTCAGAAGAGGTTTACAGAAGTTTTTAAAAATAGCATAGCATATGAAGTGAAATATATGTGTTTATTTAGTTTATATCTATTTATTTTAGAGAATAGTTCTATGTAGTCCAGGGCCGCCTCTGGCTCCTTAGTGCTGAGATTATAGACATGAGTCATTAGACCTTACTTCTGGCATCTTTAAAATATATATACACACATATGGATGATTTGCCCGCACAACTATCTGTGCCCAGTGCCTGCAGAAGCCAGAAGAGGGCACTGGATCCTTTGAACTGGAGTCACAGGTGGTTGTAGCTACCATATGGTTGCTGCTGAGAATTGAACTTGTGTTCTCTGTGAGAGCAGCCACCGAGCCATCTCTCCAGCCCTCTTTTTTATTTTGTTTTGAGGCAGAGTGACACTATAGTCCTGTCTAGCCTGGAACTCACTATATAGATGATGCCGACCTTAAACTGTATCTACCTCCAAAATGCTAGGATCACAGGCATATGCCACTATGCTGTACTTTTGCACATTTTTATTACATTTTTATTTATTTGAGAGGGAGTGTTGTGCATGCGCACACGCACACGCGCGCGTGCACACACACACACACACACACACTTACAAAATAAAGCAAAAGAGCTAGAGATGGTCAGTACTGAAGAGTGCTTGCTACTCTTGCAGAGCACGTAAGCTGAGTTCCCAGCAAAAACATAATGGCTAAGGAACACCTTTAACGCCAGTTCTAGGGAACCTATGGGTATGCACATAGATGGTATATGCACACACATGCAGGAAAAATATCCACAACTCATAAAATAAAAACTTGTAAAAAATATAAATAAATGTAGTCCAGGATTGTGGCACATGCCTTTAATCATAGCATTTGTGAGAGAGAGGCAGGGAGAGCTTTGTGAATTTGATGCCAGTCTGGTCTACATAGTGAGTTTCAGGCCAGCCAGGGCTATATAGTGAAACCCTCCCTATCTCTGAAATAGGAATAACAAGGCTGGTGAGATGGCTCAGTGTAACCATCCTGCTCTTCAGGAGGTCCTGAGTTCAATTCCCAGCAACCACATGGTAACTCATGACCATCTATAAAGGAACTTGATGTCCTCTTCTGGCATGCACACAGAGCACTCACACATATTCATACATAAAATTTAAATAATAATATAATGGTAATAAAAACTTAAATTATCTAGGGAGTTTTGCTACTGATATCGATAAATTCTACCTGATTTAATCTCTCATCCATTTGGCTTGTGATGTCTCCTGTAAGTTTTCATTAGAATCTGTTTGTATTGTTTTTATTCATTATAATTCATACATCATTAAACAGATGAGATCAGTAAGCATGTGAGAATATTAAGGCATGACACAAAGAACAATAAATGGTGACTCACCTCCTACTATTTTGGTTTGTATTTCTTTCCAAACTCTCCTTGGCTTCTTTAGTGGATGGTAATTGTTCACCTGTGTTCTGTTTCCCAGGACCACACAGAGTTGGCGGCTTTAAAAGCAAACATGCTTCAGTGCTTTGGGTGAAGGGTTATTCTTTTCACTCTCACACTCTATTTTCAAAATTGTTTTTGCTAAGTGTGTAGAAGTAACAAGACCAACTATGATTCATTTCCTTTGCATGCTTCATACCTAATAAACTACCAAATGTGGAATCTAAGAAGCCAGTCCAAACAGAGTGCAAAGCAGACAAAACAGAAACCAGAAGCTTGAGTATGGTGGTGCACATCTGTAATCCCAGCACTAGAGAAGCTGAGGCAGGAAGACAGCGGTGTGCCTGAGGCCAGCCTGTTCTACTAGGACAACACAGTGAGTTCAGGGCCAACTAAGATGCACAATGAATCCTTCCTTTAAAAAAGTAAGAAATCAGAAACCTAAACACTTGGCTAAAGGTTTGCTTCATACAGCAACGTAAAGGCCAAGAAAATCTGAACTTTGGATTATAGTCTAAGTCTTGATGAAAATTACAAAAGTCCTCTAGTTCAAACTCATCATCCATAAAACGAAGGTCATATACCAATAGAGTGTTGTGAAAATAAAATATATTAGAAGTTACAATATTTTGGAGATAGCAGAAATCCTTCATTTAAAAGCGAAACTGTTTATCCTGACTTTTACTCCATTTTAATAAACAGGTCATTATTATTTCCTAGCTTATAGCAACAAATCTGGAGCTTGAGAATGGTATCAAGAAACAGAGAAATGAGGGCAATTATCATAAATGAAATATATAGTGAGCTCCTGGCCAGCCAGGGCTACATCCTGAAACCCAATCTCAGAACACTGAAGTGTGATGGGTTCTGTTAGTGTTTAGCTAGCATCAAAAAGCCAAGGTCCAATCACTAGCAACCACATAAACTAGGCATGGTTTATAGCATTTGCAGGTAATCACAGTACTCAGGATGGGGAAGCAGAATTTGAGGCCAGTCTGGACTATGGTGAGATCTTGTCTAGAAAGTGAAAATTGGGGGCTAGTAAGATAGCTCAGCAGATAAAGACATTTGCCACCACCCCTGACAACCTCAGTTTGATTGCAAGACCCACATGGTAAAAGGAGACAATGGACTCCTATGAACTGTTCTGACATCCACAGGTGTGTCAAGGCATGCATAAGTATACATGCATGCATACACACAGGCACACATGCTTTAACACACACATGTAATTTTAAAACACCTTTAACTGAAAAAACTCAAAGGAATTTGTCAGAAAATGTCGTTTCCTGGTAATGCAAGAAAGAACAGAAAATGGCCCGGAGAGAGGGTGGTGGTGCAAACTTTCACTTTCAGCATTTGAAAGCAGAGGCAGAAGGGTCTCTGTGTGTCAGCCCTGTAGACACACCAAGTACTAAGGGTATATAGTGAGTGGACCCTGTCTCAAAACGAAATAAAAATGAACAGCCTAGGCCATCCTGAACTCATGATCCTCTTACATCACATCTGCCTCCCAGTGCTAGGGTTTCAAGTGTGTACCACTACACCCAGTTTCACATTCTAAATTGCTTTTTCTTTTTTTAAAAAAAAAATCATATATATATATATATATATATATATATATATATATATATATATATATATATCTGTCCTCAGACACACCAGAAGAGGAAATGGGATCCCATCACAGATGGTTGTGAGCCACCATGGGAATTGAACTCAGGACCTCTGGAGGAGCTGTCAGTGTACTCATAACTACTGAGCCATCTCTCCAGTCCTCAATTCTAATTTTCAATGAGGACAAACAGAATGATTTAAGAGCATGTGTGTGTCTCCAGGCATAGTGGCACATACATACTATCTCAGCACTTGGAAAGCTAAGGCAGGAGGATTTTTTTGTTTCAGGACAACCTGGAATATACAGAGTTGTAGGCAAGTCTGAACTATAGAATAAGACCCTCAGAAAGACAAAATGGAAACAAAAGGCCAGAAGGAGAGAGACAAATGGGGAGGAAAGGAGGAGAGCACCAAACAGGTTGAACCTTAGCTAACGTACAGTAAGCCAATGGGCAAGGGACAGAGCTACCTGCCCTGACTAGGAATAAAAGATTACACTGTCAGGATTTTTGTTTGTTGAGATAGTGTCTCTCTGTGTAGTGCTGGCTGTTATGGAACTTGCTCTGTAGATCAAGCTAGCCTTTTTTGTTTTAAAACGGTTTTTCTGTATAGCTTTGGCTCTCCTGAAACTTACAGAAATTCACTACCTTCAGAGTCCTGGGATTAAAAGTATGTGCCACCACTGCCTGGCTGTTCTGACAATAAACAATGCAATACATGCTTTCGGCCGCTGCACCCATCTTCCAGTTAACTCACCAAAATGACGAACACAAAGGGAAAGAGGAGAGGCACTCGGCCTATGTTCCCTAGGCCTTTTAGGAAACATGGAGTTGTTCCCTTGGCCACATACATGCGAATCTACAAGAAGGGTGATATCGTAGACATTTAGGGAATGGGCACTGTTCAAAAAGGAATGCCCCGTAAGTGTTACCACGGCAAAACCAGAAGGGACTGCAATGTCACCCAGCATGCCTCGGGCATCATTGTAAACAAGCAAGTTAAGGGCAAGATTCTGGCCAAGAAGATCAATGTGCGGATTGAGCACATCAAGCACTTGAAGAGCAGAGATGGCTTCCTGAAGCAGGTGAAGGAGAACAATCAGAAGAAAAAGGAAGCCAAAGAGAAGGACACCTGGGTTCAAGCCTGTGCAACCCAGAGAAGCCCACTTTGTGAGGCCTAACGGGAAGAAGCCTGAGCTGCTGGATTCACGGCCTAATGGACAAAAGGGAAATTAAGGACCCAGACTGCAAAGTGGTTTCCTTAGGTTCAAAAACTGCAATAAAAGCTAGTTTAGCTGTCAATTCTAATATTTCAGAATAAACTCTTTCTTCCAGTGGAATAGACATCTACTACCCTACTCCCACTTTGGTAAGACCTCAAGGCCTCAGGAAATGCCAGCCACTGCGCTTGAACCCTACACTCTGTAAGAGGTTGGAGTTAGTCCGTGCCTCGGTGGGGGTGGGGGGATCTTCCAGTTCTCAATGTGTATGACTCCAGAGGCACTCATCTCTCTGTGAATCTGCTCAAGCTAATGTAGTCATCCATGCTCTCATTCTTCAGTGATCATTTATTGAGCCTGTTTGATGCTATCAGGTACTACACTAGATGCTGGGACACAGAGTGAGTCATACCTCAGCTATGTCCTTAAAGAGCACAGAACCAGTCTGCAATCTCACCAGGTGAAGGAAAACTTCTAGGCCAGCAGCTAGGACAGCTTGCTTGCTTTTACTGAACTGTCTTTTTTGAAAAGCAAGCTCCTCACCCTTTGTGTTTAAGTTAAAACACACAGGTGTTTAAGTATGGGCTTAGAATGTGGCTTATTCACCATTATATGCCAGACTCTAATATACCTCTGGCTTTATAAATGTTTATTTACTAATCCCTGGTCTGTCTGTCAGTCATCAATCATGTCTGTCTATCTCTGCGTACACACAAGTATATGCAATCAATCAGTAGGTATCTCCTGAATCAATCCACCTTATTTTTAATTGTTTATACATAGATGTATTCATATATTTAATGTGTATGGCTGTTTTCACTGCATGTATATCTGTGTACCCGGTGTGTGTCTGGTGCCCACAGAGCTCAGGATACAGTGTCTGAGCTCCTGGGACTGGAGTTACAGACAGTTGTGAGCTGCCCTGTTGGTACTGGGAACTGAACTCTGGTGCTCAGAAGAGCAGTCAGTGCTCTTAATCGCAGAGCCATCTCTCTAGGCCTCTCCACCTTATTTTTGAGATAAGGTGTGTCACTTGTCTCAATCTGAAACTCATCTATTCAGCTAGAAGAGTTGGCCAGCGAGCTCCAGGGATCCTCCTGTCTCCCAGCACGAGGATTACTGGCACATATTTACTTAATTGATTTTTTTTTTCCCCCCGGAGCTGGGGACCGAACCCAGGGCCTTGCGCGTGCTAGGCAAGCGCTCTACCGCTGAGCTAAATCCCCAATCCTGATTTTTTTTTTTAATGAGTGCTGGAGACCAAACAAATTCTCATGCCTGTCTGGCAGGCAGTTTACCTGCTGAGCCATCTTCCTAGTTCTGTATAAATATTTCTTAAACACCTCAGTGAGCAATGTAAAGTAGAGAATTTTTTAAGTGAGCAGGCCTGTGTATGTACAGAGGAGGGCACTGGATCCTCCGGAACTGAAGTTATGGGTAGTTGTAAGCTGGCTCATGTGGATGCTGAAAAATGAGCCCAGGTCCTTTGCAAAAGTAGCAACTTCTCTTAAATACTGAACAGTATCTCCAGCCCCTAAAATACCTTATACACTTTGAACTATGTCAAATTGCTAGTACTCAACTGACCTTTATACATTTGAATCTACAGAAAAGGACAGAGGCGTTGTCCTTGGTTTGGAATGAGCTAGAGAGAATATCTATCATAGAATTCCATCATAGCAGCCTTATTTCCTAAACAAGAGGACCTAGCTGAGAGCTGTCTGCATGTATTTATAGGCACTGTATGCAGGTTGCAGGAAACAACTGGTTCCAGGATCCTACTAAGGCAGCTCCTTCTGCCCATGTGACATACCTGATTGATTGGCTCTGAGCAGTACCCCATGCTTTCTTCAGACACTTGTGTAAAAGGGTTCCAGTCACAGGCACTTAGTTTCTCAGATTTTTTGCTAAAATTTCCCTCTTGAAAATCTCTCTCGTTTCCTGGAGGCCTTGCTAGGGTCAACCAGTTGCCACCATTTTCAGGCTGCTTAGGCTCTGATAATTGCATAACAGGAGGAAGATAGGTCAAAGATGGAGGGCTTACAGCTGACAGGAACTTGGTATTTGCAAACCTTAAGGAAGCATCCCACAAACTCCTGCACTGACTGTCCAGCTCCTTCTGTGCCCACTCCAGTTCATCCACCTCCTGCTCAAGCTCCCTCAGCCACTCAGCACTCTGCTGCATCATCACCTGCGAGATCTTTAGGTTCAGCACACATTTACTGACGTACTCGTCAGTCTTGGACCAGCTGCTTGTTTTGCCCTTGGCTTCTCTGGTTGGTTCAGGAAGGCTGAGTGAACTAAGAGAATCACTTTGCCAGTCTCCATCTTCAAAGGAAAGGTCTGTGTCAACTTCTGAAAAGCTTTTGTCCTCCTCACAAAAACAATGCAATTCTCTCTCCATCTTATCAAGCTCTTCTTCCAGGGATGGTAGTTCATCTACCTGGTTTGCTTTATCCCCCTCAGGTGAAGAAGCAGTCCCTGGACACTCTTCCTCTTTGTCAGTTCCCAACGTCAAGCAGCCCGAGTAGATTTCATTGATTTCAAAGCTGTAGAGGCTGGCCTCACTTGGAGTGGGGCTCCTGACCTCTTCTGCCAAACGTGAAGCAGAAGGAACATTTGGATTGTCAGGTTCCTGGGCTGACAGACTTGAATCTAGGGTCTGAGGAGCTAGTGTCTTTTCAGTGAGAAAGGAGTGATCTGTTGGTGAATGGGGCTGACTGCCTGTTGGAAAGAATAGTAATACCAACTCATTAAACTGATCATAGAAGAGAAGCAGCCCTGGCAATTGTTCCAGGTGTACAATATGAGCTGGGTCAGGTGGCATACACACCTTCAATCATCATCTGGAAGGCTGAGACAGAAAGGTCTCAAGTGAGATGCTAGCTTGGACTGCTAAGCAACTTTGAGGCCAGTCTGAACCATATAATTAGAGTCTGTCTCACTACGAAAACAACAATAATTTTTTAAAGGCACAAAAATGCACAAAACATCTTTTATTTTTCTAACTCCCTTCTCAGAGAAGTGAGATCCTACCGAAGAACCAATAGATACATTCAACAGAGGATAAAAGTATATTTTGTTGTTGTCTGAAACAGGATCTTTCTACCTAGCCCTGACTGTCCTGGAACTCATGATCTCATTGTGCAGATCAGGTGGACCTTGAACTCACAGAGATCTGCTTTCCTCTACCTCTAGCCTTCCCTGTGCTGGGATTAAAAGCAACAGAGGATGAAAGGCATTTCTAATCTAAGTGAAAGTTCCCATATGGACACTGAATGAGATAGACATTTGGGGTCATGGAGGTCTAATCCTAAGAAGAACGTTCTAAGCTTCATTTATACTATTTTAAATGTGTTTAACCATCAGAACATTCAAATTACAGACCCCTGGATCCCAAGGACTAGACTGATAGCTTCCTTTGCACATTAAATACTGTGACTAAAACAGTTAAGGTGATGCTTTTGGTGAGCATCTGAAAAAATAGTGGAAAAGTAGCCCAAGAAGCCACTGTATCTTCGGAGGGATAGATGACTACTAACTCCAGGGCTGATCCACACATGACTTCTGGTTGGAAAGGGTACTACTTTCAGGAAGTAAGATGAATGACACAATGAAAACTTGGAAGGGAACGTTCTGGAAGCTTCCAGTCCTATCAGAGAAGAGTCCAATAGTGATTAGGCTATGGTTAAGGCCCAAGCTCCAATTGTGAACAAGCTCAGGAATCCTGAGTGTTGCAACCTCCCAAACCTTAGCCTCCTCAGCTGTAGCAGGGTGATGTCAAGTGAGTGCCATCCTAGGAGCTTCTTTAAGAAGTAAGGCCCTGTGTTACTAAGACTGGCCTCAAACCTCAGATACTCCCATCTCAGCTTCTCAAAGAGAGGGATTATAAGCACACACTGCTGTGCCCAGCTGGTCAGCAGATAGCAGATTAAAATTTTTTACATTATTTTTGTGGGGAGATGGCTCAGAAGTTAACTTCTTTTTTGGCAAACAGATATACATGTAGATAAGAGCACCCACATACATAAAATGCATGAATGAATCTTTCTTTTTTTTTTTTTTCCTTTTCTTTTTTTTTCGGAGCTGGGGACCGAACCCAGGGCCTTGCGCTCGCTAGGCAAGTGCTCTACCGCTGAGCTAAATCCCCAGCCCCATGAATCTTTCTAAAAATTATTTTGTTTCTAAGCAATTAGATAAGCCCTAAGTAATCATGCTGTAAATTCAGTCACTATTAAGTTCTGTGTATAATCCAGATGTTTATACAGCTTTCAGATTTTAATGATCTAAGGATCTAGAATTTTTCCTAAAGTACTCATCTTTTTTCTGCATAGGTTATACACACTGTTTTAGAGGAGACAGCTAGTATCCATACGATTCTTGAAAAAGTAAACTGATATCCAGCATAGTGACATATGCCTATCATCTCACCATTTGGAAGACTAAGGCAGAAAGATTGACAGTTCAAGACCAGACTAGGCTATGAGACTCTACCTTTTTAAAGACCAAAAAGACAGGACTAGAAAAGTGGTTCATCAGTTAGTACTGGCTGCTTCTACACAAGACCCAGGTTCAATTCCCAGCACCCACATGGCAGCTCACAGCCATATAATTCCAAATCCAGAGGATAAGACCCCCTCTTCTGGATTCCATGGACATCAGGCATAGACACTGGTGCGCAGACATACATGCAGCCAAAAAAACACCCATGAGACAAAATCTTTAGACAGCCAATGAGACAGCTCAGTAGATAGGAACTTGCCATCAAGTCTGATTCCCAGGCCCCACATGGTAAAAGGAGAAAGCTGACTCCCACAAGTTGTCTTCTGACCTCCACACATGCACCATGGCATATGTGTGCTAGGACACATACACACAATTTTAAAATGTAAAACAAAACACTAAAACATCCCACTGTTATCAAAGCAATGCTTAATCTGTGAGTTCAAGTCATACCCGTTTCCTTTAACTCCTTGATGTCCAAGTCCGGAGGGTCTTTTTGATATTCTGAAGTTAGACCTAGGCAGATATTAATATCAGGATGGGGCTCATATCTCTGTCCTCTGGGGCTCTCGGTTGTCTGAGTTTTCTGAGCCCCAATAAATTCCTGTAATAAAACATTGCCGAGAACACATTCAAAGTCATCCAAATTCTATTTGTGTTTTTAGAAATGTACCTATGTGTATCAGATACCTCCTTCTTACTTTCAGGCTATTGGTCCTACTAGCAAATTTAATCTTATTCTGCCATTCTTAACTGTACCCCACAACTTCCCCAGCACCTCCTAATTTCTCTGCTGCCTTCACTAAGTTAAACGGGCTTTCTTACAACACAGAGTATAATAAATGAGGCTTTCCAAAACGATGTTTTTAAAGCCGCAGTCATAGTATGCACCCCTACACTGGCTTTGAATTCTCTATGTCGTCCAGACTGACCTTACACTCCAGATCCTACTTCAGCATGCCCCATCCCCAACCTATGTGCTCCCATGACACATCCACACGCATGCACCACTGCCCTCCATTTCAAAAGTTTTTTAAAAAATGGGTCTGTAACTTGATGAGGTAGATAGCAGAAACAAACTTCTCACAATTTCAAGGCTTGCCTTTAAGTCATTCTTCAGAATGTAACGAATATCTTGTAGGTTCATTGTTCGGTTCTTCTGCTTGGCATGGATACCTGACTTAACAATATCATAGTAAGGTTCCGGAAGCCTAACATCAGCTTCTAAATAATTTCCCAAGGCTATGGTTTCTTTAACAAGTGAGCCATCCAAGCCATTCCAGGGTATGTTGTCTATAAGGAAAAAGTAACAGGTAGGTATAACACTGACATAAAATGGAAAGAGAACAAGATTTCCTTCAGTGATATATACATTCGTAAATTGCCTATGCTTCTGTAATGACCTCTTACTCATATTCCTGTAAGCAAGCTTAATGGAACTCATTGAGTCATGAAGAGATGGGGGCAAGAGTGGAGGGGGAAGAGGGAGTGGGGAGGAAAGAAGACAGAACAACAGACATGAAAGTAGAAAGGGGAATAATTGGGAAGAGTATGAGTGAGAGAAGGACAAGAGCAGGTAAGTGGGGGCTGGAGAGATGGCTCAATAGTTAAGAGCACAGCCTCTTCTTCCACAGGACCCAGGTTCAATTTCCAACACCCACATGCAGCTCACATTCATATGTAACCTTAGTCTAGCAAATCCAATGCCATCTTCTGGACTCTGCAGTCACCAGACACACAAGCAGTGCACAGACATGCATGTTGACAAAACACCCATACACATAAAATAAAATTAAAAATAAAACAGAGAGCAATAGGGGTTGGCGATTTAGCTCAGTGGTAGAGCGCTGCCTAGCAAGCGCAAGGCCCTGGGTTGGTCCCCAGCTCCGAAAAAAAAAGAAAAAAAAAAAAAGGAAAAAAAAAAACAGAGAGCAATAGAGGTAAATATGATAAATATATTTTATACATGTACAAAAACATCATCATGAACCATTATTACATATAATTAATATATGTTAATAAATCATTTAAAAATACAAACAACATGCAACATGTAGAGAAGTAAAGAAAAAAAGGAAAAAACTTAAACCAGAAGTTGTTAAGTAGCTTTAGTGAAGTCACTTGATCTCTTTAAACATTACTTTCTTCCCACAGAAAATTGGCTTGGTTGCCAATTATGGACAAAGAGCCGCTTTACCTATACACCAGGCAAATACCTGCCAGGAACAGCAAACATTAGTGTCAGCATCCTGCACACAGGGGCATCCCTAGCATACTTGGGGACAAGGGAATGCCCGGCATCAAGCTGGGCAGAACATGAGTTCATCTCATGGAAAGGGTAGCTTTGCCTCTGAGATGGCAAACATCAGAAGGTCAGCTGACTCAGGCCTATTCCCTAACCTGAATGTGGTTTTACTTGGTGTGTTGCATGTGGCTATGTCTGTCTCTCTCTGTCTCCTGACAGAGTCCTCTTGTCTTCAGTTATGGAGTGCTCTCCATAAAGTCATGGAGGTTTTGAAGGCGTTTCATTTCTTTCAAGAGACACTGTATATACATCTGCGATAGTGAGAGTTCAGACTCACGTTTACTCCCCAGATGCCAACCTTCTCTCCTTTAAGGTTTTCAAAGGGGGTACATCACCAAGAACCTTAAGTACTAACACAAATATTCAAACGAATTTTCAATAAATATTCAGAAACCCTTTGCTCTGGCAGCTGGGAGTACAACTCAAGTGACAGAGCTGTTGTCCCAGGTTCAATCCCCCAGCACTGGAGGGATTTTTTCCTCCCTTCTTCTGTTAAATGCCTTATCACTAGCAAGAAGATTTATGGGCTTTTCTGAGTCTTAATAGTTAAAAAAAAGATTTCTGGGAAACTATCTTATGTCTAATAAGGACAAAGAAAATCCTTGAAGTCAAGACCCTATCTCAGACAGAATAAAAGAAGACCCTTCAAGATTTTTTTGGTTAAGTTCTAAAATTTCATAAAACTAAGTAATTCCTGGGGGAAATCTCTAAGCTAAAAATAAGAATGCTGGTCATCGTTTAATGTGCTCTGGGATCACCTGTTAAGATCTCTTGTATGATCATGGAAAAGCTGTAGATGTCTGACTTCACTGTGGCTGTCTTCTGTAAGACCACTTCCGGTGCAGCCCAGTTGTACAGCTGGGCTGGGAGGGGCACTCGAGTCATGTCCCTGTGTGCACCGCTGTCCTGGCTACGGAAGGGAATACGAAGCACAGTCATCTTACGGAAACATTTTAATCACCATAAAGTGCACTTAAGTATTCTCCTACAGCAATCTCCTGGAGCTTCTGAAAATCCAACTGAATACTGATTTAATAGGCTTCCCTGGTGTTTTTCCATTTCCTGCAATTCCTTCCCATCCTTGCTTGCTTGACCCTACACTCATCATCTTGTGTGACCACTCTTCCTTCCTTACCACTCCATTCCAACCACAGGAGCCATCTTTCAGTTCCATTAGGAAGACATGAGTCGTTCCCTCTGCCTGGCATGCTCAGTGACTGGCTGTTTCTTGAGACCAAGGCGTTAATTTGAAAGTGGCCCCCTTAGGGAGCCCTTCCCTAACCACCTACTTTAAAAGTAGTACTGTTTTACTAGCTACAGTTTGTTGTTGAAGTTTATTATATCATGCATGCACTTAAGTTTTTGCCACTGTTTATTATATCTTATATGCAAGTTCCTAGTAGCTACTTTACTATTTTTAAATATATATTTTATTACATTTATTTACTATGTACATGAGTACATGTGTGTGGCAGAGTGCACATGTAGAGTTGAAAGAACAATTTGTGAGAATCAGCTCTTTCCTCCCACCAAGTGGAACCCAGGGGTGGGTCTCAGATTATCAGGCTTAATGGCAAGAACTTTTTTCCTATGAAGACCAGGCTGGCATAGAACTCACAGAGTCTCTGCCTCTTGAATGCTAGGATAAAATGTGTGCACTCCCATACCCAATCAAAGACTGTTTCTTTTCTGAACTTGTGTTCTTTGGGGAATGAGGGGTTTTAGCTCATCAAGGTTCACTGATTGGCCTAAACAACTTCAACCAGACACCCTATGAGCCAAGTCCAACCATCCTAAATATCTCTCAGACCAATAAGAGACCTCAGGGTGAGGTGAAGTCAGTACTGACTGCCCAAGGCTGTCATAGTAATCAAATGAAATTATGGGTGTGGCCACCCTCTGTGGTACTCATTTTACCAAGTAAAAAATAATATGACCATAATGGTAGGCATTTGGTAAAGGTTTGATGACTGCTCACTGATAATTAGGAACTAAGTTATTACAGTGCTGGGGATGTAGATCAGTTGGTTTGCACAGGGTATATGAAAGACCTTTGACAGAGAAGAGAGCACAGAGGTAAGCAAACCATGAATTAGAAAATGTGATCCTGGCATTTTATTTGTATTGTTAATGGTAAAGTGGTGACTTGTATACTATGATATGCACACAAATCTAATACATGTTTATATATTTAATGTGTAAATCTGGAATATTTACCATATAATTATATATTAAGTTAACATCAATTACATTAATATCACAAAAAATCAATAGGCATTTTTTTGGTCATGGTTTTGTTTTATGGGGTGCTAGCGATCAACACAGACAAGAGGGCAGTGAATATTCTATTATCTATACTATATTTTAAGAAACTACC
The DNA here is from genome assembly GCF_011064425.1 of Rattus rattus. Lineage (NCBI taxonomy): Eukaryota > Metazoa > Chordata > Mammalia > Rodentia > Muridae > Rattus > Rattus rattus. The sequence continues at coordinate 83,289,406 of NC_046162.1, forward strand.
ATGCTTCTTTCTTCAAGCTGGGCATTTCTTCAAAGGAACCTCAGGCCTAGCTAAGGCTCTGGAGAAGGACAAGTCACTTATAAGCAAAATTCAAATCTTTTCTTGTATTTACTCTCACTTTCTTCTCTTACAGCCTTTCTTCCTTCTCTATTAGAGCTAGATGGGGAGGGCTGAGGTGCAGCTCAAGTGCTCACTTTTCCTATGAGAGGCCCCATGTTCCCCGCCCACAGGACAGGGGTGGGGTAGTGCTGAGGGTGAGAGACTCAGAGTCAAGTGGTGTCCTGCTTTAAAGATTCAATTGATGGGGTTGGGGATTTAGCTCAGTGGTAGAGCGCTTGCCTAGCAAGCGCAAGGCCCTGGGTTCGGTCCCCAGCTCCGAAAAAAAGAAAAAAGAAAAAAGAAAAAAAAAAAAAGATTCAATTGAGGAATTAAGACTAGAAAAAGACTGCTACTGATCTTTACAACAGGAGGTGAGGTATTACCATTAACAAGCATGTTAAACTAATGTGCCCAACAGAGTGTTAGCCAAAATAAACACACAATTGAAAGCTGTTTAGACTCACAGATCATCAACTTACGTCACAAAGAACTTACGTTGCAGCTATGGTAACTTGCTGATTGCCATTTCTACCTGAAGTTCTACTCTGAGGTCAGTAAGCCCAGATGAGGTCTCCGACTGTCATGTCTATCATGCCCAGGATGACTCTCATGAACTCCAGCTAACTCTCACCACTCTCTCCTTCCTCTCAACCTCACCCCACCCCAGCAGATGCTAACATCAGCTCCTCCATGTATTCCTCCTCTTTCTACTGTGGCTCCCTGGCTCCATCCAGTCTCTCCTGGCTGCATTCAACTTCCAGTCCATCCTGCCTATGGCCTAGGAACATTTCTACAGCTGGCTAGAGCTAGACCAGAGCCCCTAACCAAATGGCTGGGTCGTTGGACCCCTTCATTCCTCTGGACCTGTTTCCTCATTTAGGGAAAGGGCTGGGCGGAGGCTGTAGCTTAACCATAGGTGCAGCACTTGCCTAGCATGTGTGAGGCCCTGGAATTGATTCCCAGCATCATAATTTAAAAAGAAGTCAGGGAGTTGGAAAACTTCATTTCACTTCAGGATTCCTATTTCTACGGGAGCATAAAACCAGAATAGACTGTTATGCTGTCTTCTCAACAGCAGATGGCACTCCTAACTGACCAACTGTGTCATTTCTGTTGGTCTTTGAAGTCTCTGATAGAATTATCAAGCAGAAAGTTAACAAAAACATTAGCTGCTTTGGATTATAGAGCCAAAGTAGTCAACGCTGACTTTGTCCCCTCAGGTGTTCCTTTTGTCTACATCCATCCAATCATGCAGCAAATACTGAGCAAATACAACCATCCTGGCTATTTTATTGTCAATGTGACATGAGTTAGTCACTAGAGAAGAGGGAACCTAAACTGAGAAAATGTCCCCAGGAGACTGGCCTGTGGGCAAGCCTGTGGTACATTTTCCTAGTTAATGATTGATGTAGGAAAACCCAATTCACTATGGATGGTGCCACAGCTGGGCCACTGGTCCTGGGTGCTATAAGAATATGGGCCCATCAGTGACTCCCTCCTAAAAGAATGGGGCCTTGTCCTCTGGCTTATATAAATCCATGAAGTAATAAAGTCCAAGGTAATGCTATCACTGATATCATTGATAGAAGCCCATGGCAGGCTTAAAAGCACTTCTGTTCTCATTTCCCTAGCAGTGAGGATGGGAGCTACAACTAGTGTGGACCTGGGGTTAGAAGAATAGCATCTTTAGAGCACAGTGATCTATCTATCGAGGACTATAGGCTATAAAGGACAGGGAACAGATAGGTGAAGTAGTAGGAACAATACAGGACCAAGAGGATTCTTTTGCATATGCCATCCTCCAGAAGAGGTCTTAGTAATCGAGAAGGGAGGACCTGCACAGTGTTCAACAAAGAATGCCGCTATATTCTAATGTGCTGATAAGTTAGAAACAGTTAAACAGTTAAAAGCAAACATCCAAAAGGGAAAAAAGCACTATAAAACACCCTGAGACTCCTGGAATAGCTACTGGAATTGAAATTTTGGGCTGATATCTTTATCAAAGCCATTCCTCCTCATCACTTTGAACCTGTTATTTAGACCTGCACCCTGAGCTACCAACTCCAGTTCATTACCACCTTTAAAAAAGATTTAAATAAATAAATAAATATTTTATGTGTATGAGTACACCATAGCTGTCTTCAGACACACCAGAAGAAGGCACCAGATCCCATTACAGATGGTTGTGAGCCACCATGTGGTTGCTGGGATTTGAACTCAGGACCTCTGGAAGAGCAGTCAGTGCTCTTAACCACTAAGCCATCTCTCAAGCCCATCATGCCTCCTTTTCTGCAAGCTATAAAGTTATAAATAGTGTTGACTTCTAAGCCCACCTACTAAGTAACACAGCAAATGAACCCTGGCTCTTGATGAAGCAGAATTCTAAAATTAGAGCCGTATATGCAGTCAATCACCTTCCAAAAGAGGGATGTGAAGGAGAAAGGAAAAATAGCAAGCTTTAATATTAATTATGAGGTTACACTGGAATAAGAAACTACTTCTGATCTGCGACAACAGAGCTAACACTGGCTTCTGCTTTGTGAGCCTGCTTGCACCTTCCTCTTCTCTGGAAAGAGTAGCATCTGCTCATCTCCCTTAGGAAGCAACCACTGCCAATAGCTGCTTAGACAGTGACTCCTGTCTGCTAAAGATCAAATGGTCTTAACTGAACCCTGCACAGTTCAGCTTCTGTAAAGCTTGTTCAGCACTGGGGGAAATCTTTCCTTTAGATGGAGATGAAAAGATCACGTTAATGGTCACAGGATGATGACAAGGTCTAACCTTTTGGAAACCATGAAATATTTCTCATGGGGCTAGGCCTCTTTAAGCAATAGTTACAGGATACAGCTGTGTGCTAATAAACAAGCTCTTCCTTTATCACTGAGTTCTGAGAATCTCATGTGAGGAAGGTTGGGAGTCCAGAGACCAAAGGACCCTTGGGATGGAGAGCAGCTGAAGATTCCTCTGGCCTCCTCAGGCACATGTACACAAATACACCTGTGTACGCACACATACAAAAATGTTTTAAAAATTAGTGCTAGGGATGGCTGTAATCTTAACACTCAAGAGGCAAAAGCATGAGTACTGCCACAAATTTGAGGCCAGCCAAGTCTACACAGTGGGTTCCAGGCCAACAAGAGCTACATAGCAAGATCAAGTGGCAAAAAACAAAAACAAAAACAAAAACAAACAAACAAACAAACAAAAACAACACAACCAACCAACAAAAACAAAAAAGATGGGGCTGAAGAAAGAGCAGGCTCAATGGTTAAAGGCACCTACTGCTCTTTCAGAGGTCCCAAGTTCAATTCCTAGCACTCATGTTGGGTGGTTCAAAACCATCTATAACTACCTCCAAGGAGATCTGATACCACTGTCCCCTTCAGGCAGCTGCACACACAGGCACATACCCATGCACAGACACACATGCACGTATACTTTGAAAACAATTTTAAAAAGAAAAAATACAAGGGGGAATAAGTGTATGCAAGATATACTAGATCTGGTAGATATGATACAGAATGCAGAAAAGGACTAGACTAAAAGTGAGCTCAGATGACCAGAAAGCAACAAGGCCTATAGTCCCAGCAGCTGAGAAGTAGAGGAAAGAGGAACAGGAGTTTAAGGGCCATTCTTGGCTATCTAGCAAGTGTATAGGTCTATCCTGGGCTAACTAAATAGGAAGACCTTGAAAGTGTGTGTCTGTGTCTGTGTCTGTGTCTATGTGTATGTATGAGATCAAAAGGCAACTTTTATAGGTAGGAGGCAGTATTACACGTTTTCAATCTCAGCACTAAGGAGGCAGAAGGAAGCAGATCTATTGAGTTCAAGGCCAGCCTGATCCACAGAGTGAGTTCCAGGATAGTCAGGGGCTACAGAGAAAAACCCTTTTGAGGGAAGGGGATGCAAGGGAGGAGAGACAACTTTCACATAGAAATTCTCTCCTATCATGGGTTCTGAGGGTCCAATTCAGGTTGTCAGGCTTGTGTAGCAAGCACTTTTACTTGCTGAGCAAGCTATCTCACTGGTCTACCCTGCGTTCTAACTAGGATTGAGAATGGACAGATCTGAGGCTTGACTGATGATTGTCACCTGACCTTTGCTGCTATTTCATAGAAAACTCCAACAGCTCCAGTCATTCCCTCTCTGATCCATTGCCGCTCTCTTGCTCTCACAGCATCTTCACACACAAGAGCAAGAGTATTATCTATAATACTCTAATCCTCAAAAACCATCTCTTACAGTACCTCAATAGCTAGGGTAAAATTCAGAGTCCTTACCAAGGTCTCAGGACCAAGCATAAGCTAGTCCCTGCACTCCTTTCCAGACAGAGCACAAGAACCACTGAGACATGGAAAGGTAAGAAACTGGGTTTTAATCACACTGAATGCCCATGAGTCGGGGCTTGTTCTCAGGATCTGGGACTCAGTAATGAATAAAACAACTCTATGAGCACTGAGCTATGCCTGCGGTATGGGTGGCAAACAGGCAGAGGGAGAAGGAGGGTAAGTAAACAGAGTCTGTCCAGGGGCTAAGAGCAGTGCCTGAGGCAGAACCAACGTAGCCCCAAAGGCTTAGAGCTGTGGACAACATCAAGGATGTACAGCGGAGGCCCTCTGCCTGGGGTGGAGAATTAAGAGTCAGCCTTTGGCCCCAGCCCAGAAGGAAACTAAGCTCAACTTCCAGCATTTGAACACAGGAGTTGTTTGAAGTGTCTCTTGCTGCACTTGAGTGTCCTGAGAGCAGAAGAGAAAACCGTCCAGAATGCCAACTGGTGCCCCTTACCTTCCCTCCTCTCTTCTCCAGCTAAGGCACATTTCTTTTTTTTTTTTTTTTTTTTTCCTTTTTTTTCGAGCTGGGGACCAACCCAGGGCCTTGTGGTTTGCTAGGCAAGCGCTCTACCACTGAGCTAAACCCCAACCCCTAAGGCACATTTCTAAGCCTCTGTTCAATAAGAAGGTAGTTGGGCTCTGGCCAGTGTAAAGTGGGAAGCTGTGATGTACTCCTTTAGGTAAGCCCCAAACCTTACTGTGTACCCTCTATGCCTTCCCTTATTCCCTCGGTAGCAATGAAAAGAATGCAGGGGACAACTGAAGCCTTAGGGGGTGGCTGGCCAGTGATAGGAGAAATGTGTAACAAGTATTTCAACACACACAGTTGATTATAAGGTAAGAACACACAACTCAGACCAGGGTGGCACACATCCCAGCACTTGGGTAGCAGAAGCTGGAGGATCTCTGAGTTGGAGGCCAGCCTGGTCTACAAAGCACAGAGTGAGTTCCAAGACATCCAGAGCTACACAGAGAAACCCTGTCTCAAAAAAAAAAAAAAAGAAAGAAAGAAAGAAAGAAAGAAAGAAAGAAAAGAAAGAAAGAGAAAGAAAAAGAAAAAAAACCCAACCCTCTGTTGTAATAACTGGAAATTTTTAAGAGTAGATAGATAGAGGCTTTGATACACATTGGTTAGTATACACATATTTCATGTTTATGAAAACAAGACTACGCTAAGCAGAAGTAACTTCTCAGCCAGACATGGCAACACACACTTGTAACAGCTCTTGAGAAGCCTATGAAAGAGAACTGTGAATTCAAGTCTAGGCTGGACTACTTTGTAGATCTGAGGTCAGACTGAGCTATACACAAGACTCCATTTCAGACAAGAGGGCGGAGGATAAGGAGGATTGGGGAAGGCCTCAGTGGTGAAGGTCCTGACACCTAGCCTAATGGCCTGGTTTCGATTCTCAGAATCCACACGGTAGAAGAAAAGAACCATAAGCTGCCCTCTCCCTCTCCTTTCTCCCTCCCAACCCCCACACACAATATGTAAAACAATTTTTTAAAAAATAGTCTTATCTATAGCCTTGGCAAACAAAGCTAGGCCTTTAGGAATAATCTCTGTGCTGGTGGACAGTTTTCCCACCAATCACATGTCCTGAACAGATTAGATTTCAACGCTGTAATTGAGGTCCTCCTCCCACCCCCCGCCACCCGTGGAGTCCCTCTTAAAAAAGAAGCTACACGGCATCCTACACCTACCTTTCCATCATGTATTCCAGGTTAGTCAGCCTTGCCTCTCCTGCAGAGACAATGTGGACAGCGTAGGAGCTAAGGGAGCGATGGATAAACCCTCGGGAATGCAGGTATATCAAGGCGTCAGCAATCTGGAGGAGCAGGTGCACAATCATTTCCATGTGCAACACTGGGAACTGGGACCTCTGCAAGCAAGAGAGAAAGAAAAGACTTCCTGGTGCCATCTCCAAAGCCTTTTAATTTGCTTCTTACTGCTTCCTGGTTTCTCATTTGGCAGATGGGAGCCTAAACGTCAGTGAGGTTAAGTGACTACAGTTCCACTGACCCAGTTCTCGGCTCTAAGCCTCAGCTCCTTTTCTACAGGGGAGCATGAGAGGAAGTACTCTAGACTTGGTATGTGCTTTCCACGTTAACCTGGGGAAACTGCCAGGGAGGTCTGTCCACTCACACCAGTAAACCTGCCCTGGGAAGGTTTCCCTTCCTACTGGAAGAAGCTGAAGGTTTAAACATCATCAGTAAAGATGACAGGAGAAGGGTTGGGGATTTGGCTCAGTGGTAGAGCGCTTGCCTAGGAAGCGCAAGGTCCTGGGTTCGGTCCCCAGCCCGGAAAAAAAAAAAAAAAAAAAGATGACAGGAGAAAACCAATTGCACAAAGTTATCCTCTGACCTCCACACACATAACTGTGGCATATGTGCACAGGGACACAGCATGCATGTGGGCACATGCACATGTACACACACACACTGATAAATTTGTTTAATGAAAAAAAGAAGAGGAGGAAGACTAACGATAAAAAAAAAATACTGTATTAGGGCCAGTGAGAGGGCTCAGAGGGTAAAGGTGCTTGCTGCCAAGCCTGGTGACCTGACTTTAATCCCTGTCACCCATAGTAGGAGAGCACTCCGTACAAAAAGTTGTCCTCTGACCTCTGGGTGGTACACAGAAGACACATTAATCAAGCGAGCAATGTGAAAAGAATTAAATCACATCAGCCCCACACATGCTTCTCAGTCTTATCTGGCCTGTGACACCACAAACCTGGAAAAGGACTGACAGTTTCTCTTCCAAAGAGAGTAAGGAAGAGGGCAGGGCAAGGACAGCTGGGCAATGTATAGAATGACCATTTACTCGTTCATGGAGGACACTGAATAGTGTGCCGACTGTGATACGCTCATAAACCAGGCGAATTTTCTCCAGGTCCCGGGACAAACATACGGCCATCAGCTGCAACAGGCTGGGATGCCGCAGGTTGCTAAAAAAGATAAAAATCTTCAGAAGGACAGGGAATAGGACAGCAGGATGAAAATATAGGTGATATTCTTTCTTTTAGGTCATTTGAACACGTTCTAAACAAATCCCCTTACAACCAGGCATGGTGGCACAGCATTTAATCCTAGAAACTGGAAGATGGAGGTAGCAAGAGGTTCAAGGCCACCCTCTACTTACTACACAGTAAGCTCAAGTCCAGGCTGGAGTACCTGACATCTTGTCTCAAAAACAATCAATATATAGAAACCAAAGGCCAACAAAATACACTCTATATACAGCATTTTCTTAGAAAATAAGATGGGTTCTGGAAGGGGAGACATCTATTGGAAGAAGCTGAAGGTTTAAGCATTGTCTGGTGGGCTGGAGAGATGGCTCAGTGGCTAAAAGCACTGGTTGCTCTTCCAGAGGATGGGGATACAATTCCCAGAACCCATAAGGCAGCTCACACTGTCTATAACACCCTCACCCAGACATATATGTAGGCAAAACAGCAATGAGCATAAAATAAAAATAAATAGTATATAAAGAAAGTTATCAGTGGCAATAATGACAGTGTAGGAAAAACTACAAATCAAATACTCTGTATGTTGGCTAGTTGTAGGTCAGTGTAACACACAAGTTAAGAGTTATCTAAAACAAGAGAACCAAACTTGAGAAGATGCCTCCACAAGATCAGACTGTAAGGTATCTTCTTAATTAGTGACTGATGGGGAGAGCCAAGCACATTGTGGGTTGATCTATTCCTAGGCAGGTGGTCCTGAGTTCTAAAAGAAAGCAGGCTCTTGGCAAGCCTGAGGAAGCAAGCCAGTAAGTCACCCCCTCCATGGCCTCTGCATCAGCTCCTGCCTGCAGGTTCCTGTCCTGACTTCCTTCTATGATAAAAAGCAATATGGAAGTGTAAACCAAATAAACCCTGTCCTCCCCAACTTGCTTTTTGGCCATGGTGTTTCATCACAGCAAAAAATAAACAAATAAATAAATAAAATAAATAAATAAAACACCAAAAACCTAGCTAAGACACTCAATATAGGCTGCATAAGTCATCTCTGAAATGGAGCTTCCTACTCACACTGTAGAAATAAAGTAACCAAGAGTTAGAGGTGGAGCTCAATGGTGGAGCTTTCCTAGAAAGGAGGTAGAAAACACCAAGGAAATGTGTTCAAAGTCGCAGATCTATTCAGCCTTATGTCAAGCACACATCATGCCTACCCAATTGTCTTTTCAGGTTGTTTGGGTTCAGGCCAGTGTCTTCAAAAGCAAGCATTTCACCTGTCCAGAAACACCTCCTACAGGGCTGTGTGGTCTACTCAGAACCTAGCTCAACGATCCAGGATTCCTTTCCGTTCCTTGGTGGCCCTGGTATGAAATCAGGAATCCAGTATCTGACTGGCCGAGACCTACATGACATGGGTCTGGAGTCTCAGGAAGCCATGAGATTCATGGACATGTCCTGAGGAGTGGAGATGCTGTCCTCAGATCTGACCTCATGGACTGCTGTGCTCTATGAGAACAGGACAGCCATTTGCTCTCCAGATCAGTACAGAGTCCCAAACAGAGGTGTCAGGGGACATAGGAAAAAAAAAAAAAAAAAAAAAAAAACAACAGATGGTCCTGGGTCCTGTCCATACAAAGACTTGAGTCACAGGACAGATGACAGAATTGAGGGCCTTACCATCACAATCCACACTCCTCAGACTCCTCTTTAATTCCTTTCTCTTCAGCAGTTTTTAGAAGTCAACCAAGCCTAACACTCAGGACATGCCAAGGCTAGGTGAGATTGCTGTACCGCAGGTCCAGTGTGGACAACTCAGCCCCACGCTGGCTCTTGTTCTATGGGTCTCCTTACCTGCTGTGCTCCTGTTCAGCAATCAGCAAGTCGGCCAACCTCAGCCTGCTACAGTGGGGATGGGTGGGAAGGTTCAGCTCCTTCACTGTAACTCTGCTCCTGTTCCACACGAGGCTAAAAGAGCAGGAGAGAGCAAAAGGAGAGGGGCTGAGTAGCCCCTGCTTCAGTGAACCAATTTTCCCACACAACTGAAAAACAGGTTCACACAGAATCTCTACTATCCTCTCTTCCACAACCTCTAGGCTCTAAAGCACACTGGAGAATTAAGTGAGGAGGCAAAGGTCACAGAGGGATTCAAGGCAGTGAATAATTTGGTGAGGTTTTTCTGTCAGATAACGGTGACAGCAGTGTGGCAAACGAATAGAGCTGTGGTGATCTAGACAATACGGAATGCTTAAGAACCCATTAGGAGGGACATGAGCCATAGTGATGGGACAGAGGCATGATCTAAAAACAAATTCATAGCACAGGCAGAAAAATGAGGGACACAGGAGCCTTGTGGACCCAGCAGAGGCATTTGTAGATGTGTGTTTCTTTGAAGAAGTAAAGAAACATCCAGCTTCTAAAAGCTGAGACATTCTGGCCAGAACAACTCTCCTGACCCCGCAGGGATAAGGTCTCTGAGGATTGAGTACATCCAACAGGTTTCTGTCACATCCAAATCCTGTTACTACCACTATCCTTGGATTTGGTTGATGAGAGACACATCCCGTTTCAGATGCAAGCCAATTACCGTCTTGTTGCCTGTAATTCTTTAGACAGTAGAAAGGTTAGCATATTGAAACGGGAAATTTCTCAGAGCAGTTGTTCTCTGGATAAAGTGTCCTTTGGTAATGTCTACAGTCAGTTCTGTCACATCCAAGAAGGCCATAAACACTTCCCATAGGACTAACTCCCACTGACCAGTTCCAACTTACTTGGTCATGACCATGTAGGGGCCGCTGAAGAAAGAGAAGGTGGGCTCATCGTCAGCTTGGATCACTTCCTTTTCTCCAATTACTGGAAGAGATCCTGGGTAAGTGAGCTGCATCCCCGAAGTGAGGTAAAACTGAAACCAAAGCACAGCTTCAAACTGTGGGAATTAGAAAGGGAAAGCAGACTCCCTCCCTCCTATCCTTTGCTTAGCGATGCTACTTACCTAGTAAATACACCCACCCATGCTCTCTTTGGTAGTAGTGCTTGGTTCGTTGGTTGATTTGGGGACATGATATGGAACTCACTATGTAGACCAGGCTGGCCTCAAACTCAGACTAGCCTGCCTGCACATTCCAAGTTCTGGGATTAAAGGTGTGCACCACCATGCCCAGCAATGCTACTTGTTTTTAGATAAGATCTCAATATGTAGCTTATATAGGCCTCAAATGCATGAACTTCCTGCCACCTCCTGAGTGCTTGTATTACGGGAGAATGCTGTCTCAGGTAGCTCCTAGCATTTCTTTTTACAATAACTCCTCCTTCCTAAGGGGTAGGATCAGAGGCATAATCATACATGATCCACAATTGACTTTATATTATTTTGAATCTTGAAATATTCTTTCCCTTTTACTGAGGTGGTTCAGACAGAAGTCCAGGATCTTTCCTGAAGTGATGTGACAGGGACTGTGGTGGTTTGAATGAGAATGCCCCCATAGGCTCATATGTTTAAATGTTTGGACCCCAGTTAGTAGAACTGTTTGGGAAGGATTTGGAGGTGTGGCCTTGTTGGAGAAGGTGTGGCACTGGGGTGGGCTAAGGTTTCAACAACTCACTCCTTTCCCAGTTAGCTCTCTCTGCCTCATGCTTGTGTATCAGAAGTAAGCTCTAGACAGTGGTCTTGCACCAAGCCTGCTTGCCACTTGCCATGCTTGCCACCACTCTTCTTCTGGAGTCATGAGCCACCAAATTAAATGCTTTCTTTTATAAGGCACCTTTGATGAGGGGGCAGGAGAGATGGCTCAGAGGTTAAGAGCACTGACTGCTCTTCCAGAGGTCCTGAGTTCAATTCCCAGCAACCACATGGTGGCTCACAACCATCTGTAATGGGATCTGATGCCCTCATTGGGTATGTCTGAGGACAGCTGCAGGGTGCTCATATACATAACATAAATAAATAATTCTTTTTTAAAAAGATGCCTTGATCAGGGCATTTTGTTACAGCAATAAAAAAGTAAGGCATAACATCTCCAGAACCCAGGCCATGTGTACAAAAGCCAATACACCTGTGCTAGGGACTTATTCCCGAAATAAAGCATCTGAGGATCACACCAGAGCTCCTGGGTTCACTTCCATCAACAGAAGGGTGGGGGGGGAGCCAAATTTTTTTTTTTTTACTTCCACCCTCACCCAAGTGCCTTGGTAGAGAGCAAAGACCCTTCATCCATTCAGCAATGTTCCCCAGTGGGATCACTTCTATACACTTACTCTCTTGCCAGAGTCATTCAAATCATTTCACTACAGTGTTTACTGTTTATTTTGCAGTAAGGATGGAGCACTAAGAAATATCTCTCCCACAACGCAGACTAGCAAAGAAGACAGGATATCTTATCTGAGGATAAGGAGGAGGAATTAAGGGCTGGTGTTACGTAGAGATAAAGGCCTATCTTGCGTAAGATGCAAAAGGACTGAGATTTTTCAATTCTCGTGAAGGTCTCAGGCATTTGCCTTTAACAGAAAGGCAGAGAGCTGTGCCAGCTCTATGGATTTGCTTCCTGATGGCCTTACCCTTCCACGGGTTTAATAAATATACCTAAAATGCTTTTAATGAACTGAGGAATGCTTTGAGGAGAAACAGTATCCTTATGATCTTCTATTCTTCCAGTTAGGGAAAGAGGCCATTGGGGGATATGCTGGGTGTATGAATGATCTTTGCTTTTCCAGTATCTGGAAAAGAAAATCACCAGGTTTAGCCAAGAGCAGGTATGGTAGTTTATACCTGCAATCCTAGCACTGAGGCAGAACTATCTCAATCCTTACCCCACAAAACCCATTAGAGTCGAATAAGGTGGAGAGATATGGTCATATGATTCTCTAGCTAAATCAGCAAACCTAGACTATGAGTGTCAGCTTCTTACCTTCCCGAAGCCAAAGCTGTAGATATTTTGGGCAGAAATGATTCCAGGTTTAAGCTGTCGGTTAGGAGAACTATTTGGGCTTCTAGAAATATTTTTAAAAAGAAAAGAGAGAAAAAGTAAGAATTTATTATTCATACCCAGAAGAACAATACTAAACCCGAGTTTTCAAAAAATGTTATTATAGTTAGCCTTCAACCTGACACGCAGAGAGAGAAAGTGCCTGCCTCTGCTCCAGCTGGAGTTCTTGCCATTCCTCTCAACGACAGACTGCAACTAGGAAAACAAACTAAGGCAGCTGGTATTTATCTACTATTTGGTCTTTCTTTTCCTTGTGACAAGGTCCTTTTAGGTAGCCCAGGCTGGTATGAGATCTTGTACCCCTCCCCAAGTGTTGGTACTGAGGAACACAGGGTATAATGTGTAATTATGTACAACTAGTTTGGTAGATACAAGAACTTAAACTCAGAAGAAACTCAAGGGCAATTTACTTAAGTTTGAAAAACAACAGATCAGGTAGGTTGGAAAACTCTGAAACATTGTTGGGGGAGACAGATAAGAGGACAAAGAAAGATGGTACCATTTTCCCTCTGCTTTAGAAAGAATCTTGTTGGCCATGGATTTACACCAGAGGAAGAGGACATGTATTCTTTCTGTTCATGGTGGTGCCTGACAAACACCTGACTGCAACTTGCTCTTTTAATCCCTTTCTCTGTGCTGAGCAGCCCTACAAGGACGTACCTGAGCACCATCCACCTAGCCAGACTTCTTGTTAAGAGTGTTGTTGCAGGGTTGGGGATTTAGCTCAGTGGTAGAGCGCTTGCCTAGGAAGCGCAAGGCCCTGGGTCGGGGGGGGTCCCCAGCTCCGGAAAAAAGAAAAAAAAAGAGTGTCTTTGCAGGCACGGTGCCCACAACTGTAATCCAGACCTTTGGGAAGTGAAAAAAAGTGGATTGCCATGGGTTGGAGGCTAGGATGGGCGGGCTAAGAGAGGGACCCTGACTTTGAAAAAGGAATGAAAAAGTTATGTCTTTGTTGGTTTGGTTTTTTTTTTTTTTTGAAGACGTGGTTGGCAGAAGCCATGCAGAAAAACCATAGCAAGCGAGTTTCCTGGAGGTGGCCCATCGTTTTTGCATGACTATGATGGGTGTGCCCTGAAGAGACATAGACCCCAGGTATATGCCTTTCCATGCTGCCATTGTGTATTCCTCATATGTCTGGCATGGTGTGCAGAGACCCTACCTGCCCATTGTTTCCTGGGTATTAACCCACTCTGCTGGGCAGATTTCCTGCAGAATCAATATGAAGATGCACTTTCATGTAGTAATGTTATTTAGATAAACTGATGGTTTCATAATTTCTGATAACAATTTTCTAAAACTCTTGAATTGATTCAAGTAATTTTAAGTCCCTCTGCAGAATAAGAAAGCTACAAAAAAGTTTTATGAACCTTCATGTATCACAGGCACATAAATTACACTAGGAAAAAAAATAGGCTTGAGACATATTTATAATCAAGGAAAATCATTCAATCTAGGCTAGGTCAAAATAATTACTTACAAACATAAAATAGATAATTAGCTAATTTAACTATATAAAAAACTTTAAAAATACGATATAAAATAAATGACCTGTTCATGCTAATTTATGACATAAAAACTATTGCTTTGAACTTATAACTTGCGTAGCTAAATAGTAAACAAGGAATATTTATTCAGGTGCAAGTCTTCATGGAAAGACATGTACACAATTCTGCCGTTAACTCCTTAAACCTTACTGACCTACGACACGAACTATTGCTTTGAACTTACTATGAACTTAGGAATGTAAAAATGTTTGGAGAACCATGTAATCAATTATCCTGCTGTAATGATTCTACCTGTTCTTATGATAGTTGCTTTTAGAGCTATGAGCTTGAGTGTGATGTGCACGTGGTTTGGTTTTGTTATTTTTTTTTCTTTTCTTTCTCTCCAGCCCAAGTGATTGATTGTCTTTTTCTAATCACCTGCTGCTCTCCACAGGTGGCTAACTGCCAGAAGCAATCAGCTCCGGCCCCAGGAGAGTAAAAGAGAGTTCAGATTTCTAGCCAATTACAAGCAGTGAGCTGATCTTGAGCCACCAGAGCCACCAGCTCTGGCTCCCTCCTCCTTTTTTTTCCATTTTAATTGTGTGCATGATCAATGACCTTGGTGCCAAGCCTACTAGTGCAAGCCTGTAATCCCAACACCTAAGAGGCTAAAGAAAGTGAGAGAGGCCCATGAAGGATTTGAGGCTAACCCAGGCTACACAGAAAGATCCAAGTCAGGTGAAGCTACAGAATCCCAACACTTCTGAGGTAGAGGGAGAGCATCCAGAGTTCAAGGTTATCCTTGGCCACACAGTGAGTTTGAGGCCAGCCAGGGCTACATGCGACTTTGTCACAAAAGGGGACAAAGACTTTAGGTAGCTGAGAGAGGCAGCACACAGCTGTAATTTCAGCATTTGGGAGGTTGAGGCACGAGGACCTCAAGTTTGAAGGCATTGGGTTAGTGAGTTCAAGACCAGCCCGGGCAGCCAGACAAGGCAGTACATATAACCCCAGCACCTGGAAGGTGGAAACAGAGAATACAGAATTCAAGGCCATCTTTAACTGGAAGCTAGCCTGAGCTAGGTGGCATGGGGGGAGGGGAGTTAACAAAGAACAGTGGTTATCACCAGGCAGTGGTGAGGCTCAGCAGCAGCAACCAGTCCTGAGGCGGACGGCTGGCTCAGTTTTCTTCCCTCTAACATCCACACTGGAAGATGACTTCACTAATTTGTATAATGTGTTAGCACAGGAACCATGGTGACTTTCTCTGTATTCCAACTTCAGTATAAGTATGGCCAAATGAACATAATTTATTGAGTTTTTATTATGGAAATGAAGATGGTGTAACAGACACCCTTTGAGCAAGAACCTGTGGTTCTTTCTCCTGCATTTATACTCTCACAGGTCATTTCAGGTGCTGTTAGCTCAGTATATTACAGGAATAGAAGAGTTAGTTACCAGGGCAGAGGAGAAATGGTCAGTGGGTAAAGTACCACTGAGCCTGATTGATGATCAGAGTTGGATCTCTGAGACCCAGATGGTGGAGAGAACTGACTCCCATAGGTTGTCGTTTGATCTCTACTCATGCATGATGGTGTGTGCATGCATGCATGGTTGCATGTGTGTGCGTGCACACACAAAACACACACACACAATAAATAAGATATTTTAAAAAAATAAAAGGAGTCATCTCCAAAGTAACATCTACCAGGACTTCTGTCCTGATCCCTCTGGGATCACTGATTCTGAGGAACCTGGGAGAACATTCAGGGACAGTCGCCAAGACTGGGAAAAAAAGGGGCTGCAGTAGTACTAGGAGATAAAGCCATCAAGCCACGTGAGTTTTCAGGTAAGTGGCCACTGGTCGTGTTCCCGATTGGGCCTGGGGTAGTAGGGACAGAGGTTTAGGAGGGCACAGCCTTTGAATTAGCTAAGGCATTTTAAAATTAACTGGCATCTCTGTCTCTCTCTGTGTGACGCACGCGCGTGTGTGTGTGTGTGTGTGTGTGTGTGTGTGTGTGTGTGTGTGTGCCTGTTTTCCATTCACAGATCATCAGACACCTCCGTGTGTGTGTGTGTGTGTGTGTGTGTGTGTGTGTGTGTGTGTGTGTGCACGCCTGTTTTCCATTCACAGATCAGAGACACCTCCGTGTGTGTGTGTGTGTGTGTGTGTGTGTGTGCACGCCTGTGATCGGAGACACCTCCGTGTGTGTGTGTGTGTGTGTGTGTGTGTGTGTGTGTGCACGCCTGTTTTCCATTCACAGATCGGAGACACCTCCGTGTGTGTGTGTGTGTGTGTGTGTGTGTGTGTGTGTGTATGTGTGTGTGTGTGCACGCCTGTTTTCCATTCACAGATCGGAGACACCTCCGGGGCAGGTCCGTGCCATGCCTCGAAGGGAGCACGATGCAGTGCAGCCAAAAGCTCACCACAAGAACTTGGTACTTGACGTTGTTATCTAAGAGGTGACATCATCCGTCAGTGTAGGTGCTGTGGCCCCTTGGGTGGGTCTCAGGGGACAGTAAGGGAGACTTCCATGCTGCTCTAGTAATAGAAGTGCCATGTCCACTGGCATACAATTGACACAAAACAGTGTCCTAGCAAACTAGTAGAACCTCAGCATGGGCCCAGAACAGGGTGGTGGCTGCTTCCCCAGGCTTTATGGAAGTCCCTTCAGGTGCCAGCCACCTGGCATCTCCTGATAGTGACAGTGGGAAAGGTGGCTACTCAAGAGCTCATGTCAATTCCCCATTGGTCCAAAGGCTATATAAAAAAAAAAAACCAAAAACAGACCTGCACCTCAATGCTAGTCTCTGGCCTGTTTCCTAGGTTGGTGACTCCATCTCTCTCACCCACTCCTGGATCCCAGTTACGACAGATACAATTACAGGTGGTCAGAGTTGGAAAGAGTCACAAAGCGTATCTTCTGCAACCTTTTCATTTTACAGATGGGAAAAATACAGCCTAAGAGGGTAAAACTGCTGGCCTACAGAAGAGAACATCGGCCAGGACTAGGTATAAATGGTACTTACCCAGCCACTGTTCTTCCCACACACCGCACTCAGACCACTCCTGCACACCAGGGTCCCACCAACTAAGGTTTCACTGGAAACAGTAATAGTGCTATGCATGCAATGGCTGCTAGCTGATGCTTCAGCAGTTTCAACTCAGACTGAATGAAACGGTTCTGCTGCCAGGTATGATGGCACACACCTTTACTGCCAGCACTCAGAAGGCAGGGCAGCTAGCTAGCTTCTGAGTTTGAGACTAGTTTGATCTGTACAGTGAATTCCAAGGCAGTTGGGGCTATGTAGAGAGACAATGTCTTTAAAAAAGAAAGAAAAGAAAAAGAGGAGGAGGAAGATGTGAATGTTACAATTCTGATCTTGGAAATACTATAGGTCCTATTTCCCTAGCAGTTTATCAGCGACAGGCTCTCTCTTTCCTGCTTTTCAACCTTTCTACCTGTTACGCTGCTAAAGAGCCACCAGGAAGGCTGAAGTGGCTCAAGACTGTGCTCACCCCTGAATGAGGCCCCCAAACCAGGGCGGACTGCCGATGAGCCGCTGAGGAGAGTCTATCTTCTTCAGGAGGTCATAGGAGAAGCCCTGGATGACAGCCTTCATATGTGAAGCACAGCGCTGCATGAACTCCACCATCTGTAACACAGCAGACACTCAGCGCTGACAGCATCAGGGGATGGAGGTGTGAACATGCAGGTGCGTTTGAGGAGCTGAGGGCTCTCAACAGGAAACTCTGGAAAGAGATAAATCTACACGATTTTCTAAAGGTATGGAATATTTTCATGGAGAGAACCCGTCCTTCAACGAACAAGGAAGCCATGGTAGAGGATGAAAAACCACAGGCAGGGACAGGGACTGTCCATGGAAGTGCTGGCCCTCAGCATGCCATTCTGCTTTACGTTTCTCATGCTACCTGGTCCTCATTAAAACATCCTAGGATAAGGAGGTGGCTTGGTTGGTGAAGTGCCTGCCATGTAAGAATGAGGACCTGAGTTCAGAATCCCAGAACCCTCATTCAAAGCTTGGTAGGGTGGCACATGCCTGTAAGTCCAGCACTGGGGGTGGAAGGCATGAGGGAAGGGAAACAGGGAGATCTCACAAGCTCACATTTCAGTGAAAGAGCCTGTCTCAAAAAGAGAAAGGAGGAGAGACTGAAGACATGGCTCAGTGGCTAAAAGCACTTGCTTCTCATTCTTCCAGAGAACCTGGGTC
Source organism: Rattus rattus (assembly GCF_011064425.1). NCBI lineage: Eukaryota > Metazoa > Chordata > Mammalia > Rodentia > Muridae > Rattus > Rattus rattus. The sequence continues at coordinate 83,307,495 of NC_046162.1, forward strand.
TGGTCTCCAGAGCCCACATGGCAGAAGCAACTCCTGAAAGTTGTGCTCCGAACTCCATATTCATGCCAAGGCACACACATCACGAAAATGCAATACACACGAATAATAAAGGAAAAGACATACCTTTAAAAAACTAAAAAGATGGGGCTGGAAAGCACTAGCTGCTCTTCCAGAGTACCTGGGGTTCACTTCCCAGCACCCACATGGCAGCTTATCAATGTTACTCCAGTTCCAGGGGACCTGGCATCCTCACACAGACATAAATACAGGCAAAAACACAAATGAAAAAAATCAATCTTTACGAAAACTGCTGTTGAGTAACTGAGCAAAGACACCCAACATCTACCTCTGGCCTCCACATGCACTCAGTTTACTTCAACTCAGGCTTCCATCCAATTCCAGTGCTAAGACTGCTGTAAAAGTTTGACCTGCTCCCAGGAATCCTGACTATTAGCCCACCTTCTTCTATTGGATACAGAGATGCACTTTTACCTGAGTGCTACGATCCTTCCCGGCTGCCAAGGCCCAGGCCTGTGGGTTCCGACCCTTCTCATCATGGAGCCGTAGGTCACCCCCTGCAGTCAGCACTTTACTGAGGATCCACTGGTTGCCTGAAAAGGCTGCTGCATGGACAGGAGTGCTACCATCAAAGCAGCGGCTAGGGACAGAAAGAAACACAGTGATCGTCCATGACACCCTCCTTCCTTCCACTGAAGGGAATAGTTTTAGGTCTTCCAGTCATTAACAGTGCATTACAGAGATGAAGGTTACACTATTGTTTTGAGAATACTGATCTGAGGCAGCAATAATTTTACACACATCCCCTTTCCATCTTTATCTCAACCTTCTAACACATGGAAGAATTAAAAGGACTTCATACCCAGATGGGTTTGAACCTGTGTCCTGTCCCTGCTACTCCCTGGCAATGGCTTTACTGGATCATTTTCTTTATGTCTTTTGTATCCTAGAACAAAGCTGGTTAAACACAGAGACCTGTCCTCTCAGGTGACCAGTGCTCTGCTATCCACACAAATTCAGTAGTTGAGCCCAACAAAACTTTGGCATCGCTAATCCAACGAAGAATATGTTTCTCAAAGCTTCTTCCACCAATGCCAAGAGACTAAGTATGAGAGACAGCCTTTATTTATCCATGACAAGATAAGGCTGTAAGGGCTGGAGAGATGGCTCAGTGGCTGAGAGCACTGACTGCTCTTCCAGAGGTCCTGAGTTCAATTTCCAGCAACCACATGGTGGCTCACAACCATCTGTAATGAGATCTGATGCCCTCTTCTGGTGTGTCTGAAGACAGCTACTGTGTACATATATAAATAAATCTTTTTAAAAAAAAAAGATGAGGCTATAAAGGATATAGCTGGTTTCCTATCAAGGTGCACGTCAGAATCACCTGGGAGAGCTCTCTCCCTTTTATTGAAAAAGGAAGCAAAAGGAAGTGAGGAAGAAAGAGAAAGGGGGAGAGCATTAAGAAAGCTTAACAAGGGGTTGGGGATTTAGCTCAGTGGTAGAGCGCAAGGCCCTGGGTTCGGTCCTCAGCTCCAAAAAAAAAAAAAAGAAAGCTTAACAAGGGGGCTGGAGAGATGGCTCAGTGGTTAAGAGCACCAACTGCTCTTCCAGAGGTCCTGAGTTCAAATCCCAGCAACCACACGGTGGCTCACAACCATCTGTAATGGTATCCGATGCCCTCTTCTGGTGTATCTGAAGACAGCTACAGTGTACTTAAATAAATCTTTTTTTTTTTTTTTTTTCTTTTTTTTCTTGGCTGGGGACCGAACCCAGGACCTTGCGCTTCCTAGGCAAGCGCTCTACCACTGAGCCAAATCCCCAACCCCCTAAATAAATAAATCTTAAAAAAGAAAAAAAAAACACTTCTCCAACGTCTTTAAAAAAAAAAGAAAGAAAGAAAGCTTAATAGGAAATAAAACTTTCGAACTTTTTTCTGGTTTCTTCTAGAAGTTTTCTCTGTATACAAATCTGAATAAGAGATGGTTCAGTAGTTAAGAATGCATGTTGCTCTTACAGAGAACCTAGGTTCAAGTCCCAGCATCCACATGGTGACTCACAACTACCTAGAAGCCCATTTTCAGGAGAACTGACACCTAACTGCCACAGGCACCATGCATCAAAGTGGCAGGCAAAACAATCATACACATAAAATAAATCTGAAAAAAGGGTTAAAATCATTTTTATCTTCATGTTATATAAACAGTTCTTATGTTAATCAGAGCTTCCACAGGAGAAAACACAGCCACTGCACATTTTTTTAAAGATTTATTATTATATTTATCTGAGTACACTATAGCTGTCAGACACACCAGAAGAGGGCACCGGGTCCCATCACAGATGGCTGTGAGCCACCATGTGGGTGCTGGGAACTGAAATGGAAGAGCAGGCAGTGCTCTTGACCACTGAGCCATTCCCCCAGCCCTGCACAGTTCTTTTCAAAATCTGTATAGTACTCCAGTATAATTTAGTCAATGAGGCACTGAGATAGCTACCAAAATGTGAGTCTTAAGAGTAAGTAGAGCATGGTGACACATACCCTTAACCCCAGCTCTTGGAAGGTGGAAGCAGGACAGTCAGATGAGTTCAATGCCAGTCTGGTTTATAAAGTAAGACCCTACTTCAAAACAAAACTATACATGCGTGCATGCATATTCTCCTCTCTCTCTCTCTCTCTCTCTCTCTCTCTCTCTCTCTCTCTCTCTCTCCCACACACACACACACACACACACACACACTGCTGCTCTTCCAGAGGACCTAAATTCAGTTCCAGGATCCATGTTGGATAACTGTAACTATAGTTCAATTGTGGCGCATACATAAAATATTTTTTAAAATATTATTCTAAGATTAGCCTGAACTGACAAGTAAGAGTCTGCAAGCACAGGACCTAGGAATGTGTGCTTGTTTCATAAGTTCCTGGAGTGATGTTAACGGGGATGCCAGAGCCTGAGCATCTGGGTGGGATCATGGTTCTGTGCAATGTTCCATTACTCCTAACCAAATCTATTCTTGTTTTGATTATTCCTCCTACAGTAGTGGGAAAACTAAGTAGTAATGGGAACAGGATATTATTTTTCATTTCCCATGAACGCTTAAAAAAAAAAAAAGAATAATCGTTTATAGACACCAAACTAAAACCTACAAGGAAAGAGTCCTAGTGGGATAAAAATTCGTTTGAAGCTGGGTATGGTGGCACACACCCTTAATTTTAACACTCAGGAAGCAGAGGCAAATGGAGTTCAAGGCCAGCCTGATCTACCAAGAGTACCAGTATACAGTCAGAGCTATAAAGAGAGAAACCTATCATTTAAAAAAAAATGTATATGATTGCTTACATGACAGTTAAATTCTCTTTATCAGTTTAATGGTTAAGGAGGAAAAAACCTCTACCTTGCTTTATTCTAAATTTTGTTTCACTCAGCAATGTTGGAAGTAAATTTTCATGAGCTTCTTTTCGTCTACTAAGATTCCTCTTGGTGGTCTGGCACTTGGGACCGTAATTATTTAGAAGCTTTGGTCCCCTGATCAGTTTCTCAGACTTCCCTGTCCACTAGCTACTGTAGCGCTTTCTATCTAAGCGTCTTCTGCTTGACCTCGCAGTTTCTTTGTCTGTTGTGGAGCTGGGGCTCAGTGGTAGACACTCACCTTGTCTATCCAAGGAAACACAAAACATTCAAGTCATTTAACATATTTATGGATTTATAAACACATCTTTTAAGACATCTTCTCTTCTTCTGCTCCTATCTTTGTGTAGCCCTGGTTGTCCTGAACTTGCTACAAGAACTGTGAAAGTACTTGCCTTTATGCCACACCAAGACCTATGGCTCAGGTGAGAAAGTGTTAATACCTAGACAGGGACAAGTGCTCAGAAGTAGACAGTCACATGCTACCAATTCATTAGATTGCTGTTCTTCCATACTCATATTTGTACCAAATATTAAGCTGAGATTATTTTAATTCCAACTATAAAAGTCAGGCAAAAGTTACCCTGTCTGAAAAATTGTTATCAACTACATTTGTGGGTATTTTGACCTACTTAAGCAATCAGAATACATAATATAAATTATAACCCAGGGAATAGGAACGAGCTTCTAGTGACAGTAATTAGTAATGACTCATTATACACAGAAATCATAATTTCTCAGAAAATCAATTTTATCAAAACATTTCAAGATAGGTAAATAACTATTTTATTGATAAAAATTAATAATTTTTGCAAAACAAGGAATAGAAATGGAACTCAAGGTTTAGAGTCCTAGGTTCGACCCTCTAAATCAAAAAGAAATTTTGCCAGGCATGGTGGTGCACACTTTTAATCCCAACACTCCAGCAACAGAGGTGAGCAGATCTCTGTGAGTTCAAGGCCAATTTGGTTTACATGGCAAGCTCCAAGGGATACATAGTAAGACTCTGCCTGGAAAAACAAACAGAAAACCAGGAAAAAAAAACCCTGTGTTTCTGTGTAAGTTTTTTTAAAAGCTACAACAGCATTGTCATCTTACAAAGCTATAGGGACCTTGAAAATGAGCTGGATGTAGTAGCCACACCTTTAATCCCAGCACTGGGGAGGCAGAGGCAGGCAGACCAGGATTCAGGGCCAGCCTCAGCTGCATCAGACCCTCCCTACAGACAGACAGGCAGAGAGGCTTTGGCAGGTGAAGGTGCTTGCTGCTAAGCCTGTCCACCTGAGAATGACATCACACTCCCAGGTCCAACATGGTAGAAGGAAAGAATCAACTTCCCAAGGTGTCCTCTAACCTACACACACACACACACACACACACTAGTGAAGAAATAAAGTTTCACAGATGTGAAAAGCAAAGCTGTAAAAACAAGGCTTTGATAAATACATCTGGTGGTCAGGATGCCTGTGACAAACTTGTGACCTTTCTGAGAGATTCATCTGACGTCAGGATGCCCAGTGATGTGAAAAAGTATTGGTGATCAAGATTCTGACTAAGCTGATTAAGCAATAACAACTGTTCTCGGAAAGACCCCCTACCCCTGCCTGTGGTGAATCCTGAGAACAACCGCAAGATGTCATCCTGACCCTGTCCAACCACCCAGTTCATCCCCTCTCTAAGAGACGTGCCAACTTAGCCCTTTCCCAGTGATTCACCAAGGCCCGGTGTAGGGCTGGATGAGGAAAGTCATCAACTGAGCCAAGAACAGTCCCTTGAGCAGGCCAGCCAATACCTGACCAGATCCTTTGTCCCGTGTACCACCAATGAGAATAAGCCAGCTAACCCTGCTGCTGAAGTCTGCCCTCTGTAACAAATAAAAGTTGTGTGTTTTTTGGGTTCGGGGTTGCCTCTCCCTGCGTGGATGAGCAACCCCACGTACATGGATTAACAACCTTATACCCTCATGCTATTGCAGCGGTCACTTTGTCAATCTGTGCTCTGTGGGTTGTGCTCCTGAGATAAGGCCACTATGGGGGTCTTACAACACTAGCTCACTTGGAAATAAGATGTACAAGAATATTTTTTAAGCTTAGCACACTCGTAGAGCCTGACACAGTGGCTGACATCTGCAATCCCAGGACTCTTGAAGGCTGAGAGGTGGTTCAATGTGTGTTCCCAGACAGGCTGGGCTAAGACTCTGACGCAAGAAAAATGATTTTTTAAAGCATATTCTTTGTTTTCTAGAAACTGATATTACTGTACTTACTGATTTGGATCTGATCCATAATCCACCAGAACATCGACTAATTTCACATAGCCCAGTAATGCTGCAACGAAAAGTGCCGACTGCCCCAAAGTGTTAACTGCATCGACACAGACTCCTGGAAAACAAATACAGATCAGTGTAAACATCACAATCATCCTGCAAGGGAACTGGTGAAATCTTATCGGGGGAAATTTTTGTTTTCAAGTTTTATATTTGTGTGTGGATGGTGCATTAAAAGGCCAGAAGAGGACATCCCATTCCCAGGAGCTGGAGTTACAGGAGGCTGTGAGCTAGGAACCCACCCTCTTACCTACCAAGGCATCTCTGCAGTCCCATGTGCTTTTGATTTGTGAAACAAGGTCTCAGATAGTCCAGCCCAACCTGAAATTCCTGATCAATCAAGTGCTGGAATTACAGGCCTGTATCAGTACATTACACAGGAAAAATCTCTAACTTTTCTGCTATTTACTTAATTTGTTTATTTAAAATAAAAGCCCTTGGGGCTTAGGGATTTAGCTCAGTGGTAGAGCGCTTGCTTTGCAAACCGCAAGGCCCTGGGTTCGGTCCCCAGCTCCAAAAAAAAAAAAAAAAAAAAAAGAAAAAGAAGAAATAAAATAAAAGCCCTATAGGAATTGGAGAGATGGATCTGTGGTGATTAACAGCATTGGATGCTTTTCTAGAAGGCTGGGGTTTGGTTCCCAGAACCCATACGGTCAGTCACAACCCTTTTTAACTCCTATTTCAAAGGATCCAATGACTTCTCTGGTCTCCTAGGGCACTGCCTCCAACATAGTGCACAAACATGCATGCAAACAAGACTCCCATATACATAAAATAAAATAATGCATAAAAATAAGCATTTTTTAAAGGCAAATGTTTGTGTGTCCAGGCTGGCCTGGACTCTAAGGTTCTCCTGCCTCATCGTACAAAGTAACTGGTATTGGGGAGAAACTGGAAGAAAGAACCTTTCATAGGCAGGAGGATCGCTGCACACTATATATACTAGCCTGAGATACCGTTTAAATGGAACGGGGTTTCTCTTTGTAGTCCTTCTGTCCTGGAATGAACTCTGTAAACCAGGGTGGCCTCAAACTCGGAGATCAGCTGGGCTATACTTCTAGATTGTGCCACTACTGGTAACCTAGCTTCATTCATATAAATTACAAAACAAAACAACAAAAAACTTGTGACTGCAAGGTAGTTCATCTGACAAAGGCATCGACTACCAAGTCTGACAAATTGAATCATCCTTATCCATGTCAGGCAGAATCAACTTCTGCCAATTGTCCTCTGGCTTTTACACTTGAGCTGTGGCAAGCATATCCTCCCACAAATACACGAAATAAAAACTCTGACCTTTTGCGGGCAGAGTCGAGTTTTCTTGTTTGTTTTATTCCACACTGCAGGCTCACCAAGGCTGCCCTTGAACTCAGTCAGATTCACCTACTTCTGTCTGCCTCTAGAGCACTGGGTTTATATAGGGTTTTTGTTATAAGTGTGTTGAGAACTGAATTCTTAGGCCACAAGTACAGGGTGGTTTTAAGTTCAAATCTAACTTCAATACTTTCTACTTTAACTTGCTGGCTTTCCCATCAATTTATAAGGCATACATTTTTATCCTCACTATGCTAAAGGAAAAGAGAAATACCAAGTAAAGCCATAGAGGACTGAACAGTCTTAACAAGAACAGAAAAAGATTATAGAAAGGGCGAGTGCACATCTTCCTTTTAAAACCGTAAAAATGAGACCGAAGTCCACTCAGACTGCGTTCCCTCCCTCTTACCCTCCCGAAGGAGAGAAGAACGATCATCAATGGCAAGAGGCAGCTGCACAGATGCAGCACCTAGAGCCGGCTTCACGCTCAGGAGGGGACGCTATGTCTCGTCCTCGTGGTTTCGGGTGCTCTACACAGTCAGAGAAACTTCTCTAGTAACGAACTATAGAAATGATCCCTGAAAGTATAGTCTTAACTCCACCCAGCCGCCATCGCCGCACTGCACCAAGCGCCCTCACATCTTAGTCACGGCGACTTCCGCCGAGACGCCCCATGTTCTCCGTGTCGCCGCCGCTTCCAGACACCACGGCGGCCCACACGGACACATGTTCTCTGACCGACTGACACCTCTCCATACGGAGTCCACGAGGCATTTTGACTCGCTAGTGTCCCTACACTAGGCAAATTGTCACCACGATTAGCATACGGTCGCCGAGTAGCCAATCGGCTTACAGTCCTCTCCTGTCCCGTCCCACTTCCGCCTGAGACGGGTCTTGCGTCCGCTCTGCGGCAGCGTCCGCTGGTTTGGACTTCTGGCTCAAGTCAGAGGTGAGGAACAACCGAAAAACCACATGGGACTATGGCAATTCAAAAATGCAAACTATTTAGTTTGACTTGCACCATTTTTAATTTAAAAACAAAAAAGTTTTGTTATTTCAGATAGAGTTTCCCTATGTAGCCCAGACTGGCTTCGAACTTAAAAAGTGATCTACATGCTGCTGAACTTCTGAATGCTGGGAAGAGTACACTACCAATTCTAGCCTCTGTTTGTTTGTTCTTGAGACAGGATTTAACTATGGCATTCTGTGTAGACCAGGCTGGCATTGAACTCACAAAAATCTGCCTACCCCTATCTCCCAAGTGCTGGGATCAAAGGCCTGGGCCAAAATGCCCAGTCTGGCTTCTATTTAATAAATTTTACCGTGTAATCAAAGTACGAGAAATAAAGCTGGGTATAATTGCACACTTGGTGAGACTAATTGCCCTGATGGACAGAAAAGAGCCTGGGTTCCCCAGGAGGTGTTACAGGTGTTTGTGTGGGGGTGCTGCAACCACCTGCAGGCAAACTGCAGGAACTATAAATGGCCTTCTGTTCTAGTAAGATCTCAAGTACTAGACCAGGCATAATAACACACTCATGTAATCCTGGCGCCTAGAGTGAAGAGGCAGCATGGCCCTGAACAAAAAAGGAAAGAAAAGAAAAGAAAATGGCTAGAGATCCAGTACAGTTCTGACCTATCATGCACAAAGGCCCAGGTTATATTCCCAGCACTGAAACCAGAAAAACAAAACAAAACAAAACAAACAAACAAACAAACAAACAAAAAAACAGTGGGGCAGTGGTGGTGGCACACCTTTAAAACCGGCACTGGGGTGGTGGAGGCAAACAGATCTCTGTGAGTTTGAGGACAACTTGGTCTACAGAGCCAGTTCCAGGACAGCCAAGGCTATGCAAAGAAGCCATGTCTCAAAAAACCAAAACCAAACAAAAAAGCTGTTAATATATAAAGAACCTAATAAAGTGGTCAAAAGACATTATTAGCTGGGTATGAGTGACACACACCTTTAACCCCAGCACTCAGGAGGCAGAGACAGGTGGGAGTTCCAGGCTAGCCTGGTCTACATACTGAACTCAAAAACAACCCAAGGCTGAATAATGAAGCACTGTCTCAAAAAAAAAAAAGGTAAAAGATTCAAATACCTACTCCTTCAAGGCAAGACCTTATGTTCTCCATTCCCTGGTCCCAGTCTATTAATTCAGTTCCCACAGCTTGGCAGGAACCCAGACATGGCAGCTGTGGCACTGAGGTACTTTCAGCATGACTAGTGGTCACTGGAGTGATCACGGCCTAATTAATGGCAACTTAACTTGGGGAAAGAGAAGGGGCTGAAAGTTAAATTGATTACCAGTGGCCAATGGTTTAATCAATCATGTATGAAATATCCCTTATAAATTTGTTTAAAGGGTCCTAGCATGCTGGCACACACCTTTAATCCCAGCCAGCACTCAGAAGGCAGAGAAGTAAATGGACCTCTTTGACTTCAAGGCCAGCCTGGTCTACATAGAAAGTTCCAGGCCATTACCTGACATCAGTGAGAGGGAGGGAGGCTTGATGCCCCAGCATAGGGGGATGCTAGAAGGGAGAGGAGTGAGTGGGTGAGTGGGTGAGTGGGTGAAGGAGCACCCTCATAGAGGCAAAGGGGAGTGGGGATAAGGGGAATGGGATGGAGTATTGTGAGAAGCATCCAAGAAGGGGGATATCATTTGAAATGTAAACAAATAGGGGAGATGGGGAGAGGGGAGAGGGGAGGAAGGGGAGAGAGGACTGGAGAGAGGAGAGAGGGAGAAAGAGAGACAGAGACAGACAGAGACAGGGCCTGCTGGCATGGGCTTTTGAAGCATCAAAGCCCATCCCTAGTGACATACTTCTTCAAACAAGGCCTCATATCCTAGTCCTTGTAATCCAAATATATATTTACATTCAAATATATGGGCCTATGGGGACCATTCTTACTCAGACCACCATACAACCCATCATTAAAAGGATAACTGAGAATCTAAGTGTAGTAGTTCTTGCCTGTAATCTCAGCATTTAGGAAGCTGAGGAAGGAGGATCTGACACCCAGGAACAGCATGGAGGAAGGAGAGAACTGACCCCTACAAGCTGTCCTCTGACCTACATATGCACGTGCATACTCAGATACACAAAGGTCCATGCAAAAATAAATGGAATAAAACTTAAGCTGAGGGGTTGAGGATTTAGCTCAGTGGTAGAGCGCTTGCCTAGCAAGCGCAAGGCCCTGGGTTCAGTCCCCAGCTCTGAAAAAAAAAAAAAAAGAAAAAAAAAGAAAAAAAAAAAAAAACTTAAGCTGAAAAACCAGAGATCAGAGAGACGACTGAGCAGCTAAGAGCACCAGCTACTTTTCAAGAGGACACAGATTCTATTCCCAGCACCTAAATGGTGGCTCACAACCATCTAACTCCAGGAACTGACCCATCTTCTCCTCCATGGGCACTACATGCATATAGTACATATACATACATGCAGTCAAAATACCATCCACATAAAACAAAGAGTTGAAAAAAATAAAATAGAATTTTATTTAGAATCTGTGATTCTAAAAATAACTGTGTCCCTGAAAGCTAAAGGTAAGCACAGGTTTGCCTCTGCTAAGTAAGTACCTGACTGAGTCTGGCAATCGGTAGATCTTAGCAGCTACTGAAGTAACTGCCCTAATTTGACTTTTTCCCTTTTTTAAAGCAAACTGATTGGCTGTCTGGCTGTCTGGTTGGTTGGCTGATTGGCTGTCTGGCTGTCTGGTTGGTTGGCTGATTGGCTGTCTGGCTGTCTGGTTGGTTGGCTGGTTGGTTGGTTGGCTGTCTGGCTGTCTGGTTGGTTGGCTGTCTGGCTGTCTGGTTGGTTGGCTGTCTGTCTGTCTGTCTGGTTGGTTGGCTGGTTGGTCGGTTGGTTGGTAGAGATATGGTCTGGCTATATAGCCTTGGCTGTCCTCAAACTGGAAGCATCTTCCTATCTCTGTTTCCTGAGTGCTAGAATTACACCCAGCCAAGAAATAGGTCACTGCAACTGTGGCAGAGAGAATGAGTGACTGAAATCCAGGTTTCGGTAACAGAATCTTTTGGACTTTATACAGTGTTTATTTTACTTGTTGAGGGCAGGGTTGAACCAAGGCTTTCCCTGAAGTCCTGGTATATAAAAAAGGGAACACAGCTACTTCTCAAAATCAGAAACAGCCTGGCAGATCCAGTAGCAGCCTGGGGCCAGAACCTTGGGAACTTTCCCCTGGTGTCCTAATGTATATAGAAGGACCGTAGTTCCTTCTCTAAGACCAGGAATATATTTGGCAGAACCTTAATGGCTGGGGCCTGTGGGGAGGAATCAGGAAGTTGTAGTTTTGAATGTTGAGACCCATTCTCTTCCCACTGTATAGGGCCACAGTCATCAATCAGTTCCAACTTCTGTGCTGCTCTTGAGTGGCCCTGTGTTTCCTCTGTGTAACACTGCTTAATTAGCTTTCGCTACCTTTGTCCCAGTGTGTGACGGAGTCTGCCGACTCTGCCCAGTTCTCCCTGGAAATAGGAGATAAGCATGCTTTACTTCTAAGTAAGTTTGTTCCCATAAGATACAGCTTGTGAAAGGCCTTCTGATCCCAAACTTTCTTATCTTTTTCTGATCTCCTGGTGCTCTCATGACCCTGGCATTGAAGATGACCCTCTTGCTAATCCAGGTCAACTTGTTATAATTTTTGAAATTTTAAAATAAAGCTAATTGCAGCTGGGCGGTGGTGGCACACACCTTTAATCCCAGCACTCAGCAGGCAGAAGCAGAGGGATCTCTCTCTGAGTTCTGAGTCAGCCTGGTCTACAGAGTGAATTCAAGGCTATACAGAGAAACCCTGCATTGAAAAATCAGTAGATGGATGGATGGATAAAAAGTTAACTTCTTCTTTGCTGTATCAAGGATTAACGATATTAACTGGTAACTGCTAAAGGCCTGCCACATACCCAGTAGGATTCTGAATGCTTCACATGAGATAAATATAAATAATCATCACCTCAGTTTTGTAAGAATCTGAGCTTAAAGAAACTAAATAACTGATTTCACTAAAATGACAAGTGTTAAATAGAACCATAGGCTAGGTGTGGTGGCACATGTCTGTCATCTCAACACTTGGGAGGGAAAAGAAGCAGAATCTAGGTATCAAGCTTAGCATCAAATACATAGGAAGTTGTAGAACATACGAACACACACACACACACACACACACACACACACACACACATACACACAACAGCGTGCGAGCAAGCTGGTAGATCATAAAGTGTGAAAAACCTGCATCTTGACAATTATCTATTTCTCCTAAGTGCTAAGCATTATTTCTAAGTATTAAGTTTACAGAATCAGAGGCACAGAGGTGTGTAAATGTCTCTACTCAAAACCATACCACATCAGTATAAAAGAGAGAGACAAATATACAACAGAATGCCAGATTTTTGGTTGTGTCTGAAGACAGCTGCAGTGTACTTATATAGAATTAAATAAATACATCTTTTCAAAAAGAAAAAAGAAAACAAAGGTTGAAACACAGAGACTTGGCATCTAGAGTTCAGTAGAGAAGGCCTCTCTCTGGAGGTTTCATTTAAGCCAAAACTTGACTGATTGAAAAGTAGCCATCCGGGGCTGCAAAGCGACGGACAGACAGACTCCCAGGTATCAGGAAGCTCACAACTGACTGTAACTCCAGCCCCAGTTCTGACGCTCCTCTGCTCCGTCCTCCCCCTCCCCTGCAATTTTAAAAGCTCTCAGATGATGATGTCATGCATTTTATTCAATGTCAAGTTCTATACAAGAGAACAAGATAGTAGAAATCTAGAGAGCCAGACTTAGAAGGAGAAGATGAGAAGGAAGTGGCCAGCAGGAACTAAATAAAAACTTCCAGAGCGAGTTTTCTAAGCTGGGTCCACAGGTGGTTCTATCTTGCCCCAAGGGAGGACTGAAAACTAAACTTTTAGGGAACATCTACCACTAAGCACTCTGCGGCAACTAGTTTCATGGAGACATATGTTTTTTTTTTTTTTTTTTTTTTCCTTTTCGGAGCTGGGGACCGAACCCAGGGCCTTGCGCTCGCTAGGCAAGCGCTCTACCGCTGAGCTAAATCCCCAACCCCTGAGACATATGTTTAATTCCCTTGCCAGCACTGAAGTAATTCTGTAGCCTAAGCAGGCTTTGAACCTGTGCTCTTTCTGCCTTAGCCTCCAGAATAAATAGGCCTGTACCACCACCTCCCAATTCCTTGGTTTGATACAGAGCCCTAACTACATAACTTAGGCTAGCGGGGAGCTCTGTTTGTAGCCACAGTTGGCTTTGAATTTAAGACCCTCTTGCCTTAGCATGTACCACCATACAAATCCATTTTGAGACTTGTCACTGAGAGGTGTGAAGCTGTAGATAGCAGTTCTGAGGCTGGCACAAGGCATCTATCTCTGAGAGACACCGTGCACTGGGCATGCTAAAGAAATGGAGAGGGGTTGGGGATTTAGCTCAGTGGTAGAGCGCTTGCCTAGGAAGCGCAAGGCCCTGGGTTCGGTCCCCAGCTCCGGAAAAAAAAGAACCAAAAAAAAAAAAACCAAAAAAACAAAACAAACAAACAAACAAACAAAAACCAAAAAACAAAAAAAAAAAAAACCAGAAATGGAGAAATTTCGACTATTCTATAAGGTGAGTTCCTATGACTCATTTGGGTGGGTGTAGGGTGAAGGAGACTTCAAAGGTAACATATGGGGGACTTATATCTCCAAGTGGCAGGGGTGCTTGCTTAAAGACAAATTTCTAATTGGGGGACAGATTTCTAACCTTTTCAGAATGGGAAAAAGGATTACTGAACTACTGTAGTTTCTTAATCTAACTTAATCCTTAAAGCAACCCCACATTACACTGTTACTACATGAATCTAATTTACAGAAAAACAAATTCAGGCTGAGGAACTGTTGAAGGTTTACCAGCTAGTAAATAAGCAAAGTAAAATTATCAGCCAGAAGTAACTCCTCACCAAAGCAATCCCACACACAACACACTTTGTAGAAAATAATAGAAGGAAAGACAGCAAATTAACTGCCAACACTACAACAACAGCAGCAGCAGCAGCAGCAGCAGCAGCAAAGCCAGACATTAGCTAATGCTTCTGACATCAACACTCAGGAGGCTGAGGCAAAGACTGCCACTTCAAGGCCAGCCTAGACTGCACAAGTAGACGGACCTACCTACCTACCTACCTACCTACCCACCTTCCCTCCCTCCCTCCTCCCCTCCCCCCTCCCTCTTCTTCCTTTGTTATTTCCTTTCTTTTTAAATTTCCTTTCTTCAAGATGGGTTTCACCACAGTCCTGGAACTCACGCTATAGCTAAAGCTAGCCTTGAACTCACAGAGATCTGTCACTTCTGCCTTCTGAGTACGGAGAACGAAGGCATGCACACCTTTCAAACAATGTAATATGAACCACTCAGACACGTTCTCTCCCTCTCAGTGGTTTCCCAAAGGAATAGCCATCAAATGTAAATGAGCACAGCAGTGAGACAACACAGAGAACCAACCAACTGTGTGCTCTGTACTCTGTGCTCAGAAGAACCCTGAGTAAGAAAATGATTCTTCAGATACCATGAACACCCAAGGGCAGAGGCAGAGGATGCGCCCATAAAGATGTCCCCTTAAGTCAGTGTTTTGAAAACCCCAGCCAGCTTCACTTCTTGAAGCTTTTCTGAATTCAACTCAATTACTATTTCCTTCAGGAAATCTCAACTGACACACAACCCAGACTTGTTTAAACTGGCTTTGTATATACTTCCTGGCATTAGTATTTTAACTTTAAAGCTTTTATTACACCAGAGTTCTATGTGGTTTGTGTCAGATTAAATAGTAGAAAGACATCATAAAGATGCTCTGTTATGGGCTGGAGAGATGGTTCAGCCATTAAGAGCACTGACTGCTGCTCTTCCAGAGGCCCTGAGTTCAATTCCAGCAACCACATGGTGGCTCACAACCATCTGTAATGGGATCTGATGCCCTCTTCTGGTGTGTCTGAAGACAGCTACAGTGTACTCATAAACATAAAATAAATATATTTTAAAAAGATGCTATGGGTTGGGGATTTAGCTCAGTGGTAGAGCACTTGCCTAGCAAGCGCAAGGCCCTGGGTTCGGTCCCCAGCCCCGAAAAAAAAAAAAAAAAAAAAGATGCTATGTTATCATGATTCTTTCACACAATATATATGCAGTATCTAAGTATGGTCTTTATGCCAATATATGAGTGAAAAAGAGAAAGAGAGCAAATGAAAAGGAAACGTTGAGGCTTGTGAGTGGCTCAGCAGTGAAGAGCACGTCATGCTCTTCCAGAGGACCTGCGATTTTAGATCCTGGCACCCAGGTCAGGTGGCTCACAATTACCTGTAACTCCGGCCTTACAGAGCCTGGACCATCTTCTAGCTTCTTCATGCACTCAAACACATGAGGCATACAGACACTCAAACACATAGTAAATCTTTTAAAAATTAAAATTGAAGACAAATAATCACTGAAGGCAATCTGACCTGGTCTTGTAGGTGCTGCCAAGTCACTCTTGAGTATGCACCTTGACCTAATAGACAGATAATATTTTACCATGGTACTATCTCCTAAAAATATTACATAAATGCATTTTTAAAAGGTTTTTTTTAATCAATTTATTTTATATGTATGAGTATTTTGCCTCCATGTATGTCTATGCCAAAAAAAAAAAGAGCATCTGATGTCCTGAAACTTGAGTTACATACAGCTGTCAGCCATCATGTGAGTACTAGAAATCTGAACTAAAGTCCTACCGAAGAAAAACAGTCAGTGCTCTTAACCACTGAGCCATCTCTCCTGTGCATGATTTAATTTTTAATTAACCTATTACAAAAGACAACTATAAAACTATGGAAAAGCTTTTGTGGGGCTGGTGAGATAGCTCAGCTGGTAAAGGGACTTGCCAGGAAGCATGGTGACCTGAATTCAATTCCAGGACCCATATAGTGCAAGGTGAGAATGGATTCCCCTAAGTTGTTCTGAGTCCTTACTGTGTAAACCAGGCTGACCTGAAACTCACAGTGTTCCATCAGTATCTACCTGTACTGGAACTGTGGAATGGTGACAACTTTGTTGCTCTTACGTCTGTCTTTTGAGACAGGATTTCTCTTGTGTAGCTCTGGCTTTCCTGGGACTCAATTTGTAGACCAGGTTTGCCCTCAAACTCACGGAACTACCTACTTCTGCCTAAGTGCCTCACTGAAGAACAAAGCCTACTTTGATTTTTTTTTTTTAAAGCATAAATTTTTTTTTTAAAGATTTTTTTTTTTATCTATTATATATAAGTACACTGTAGCTGTCTTCAGATACACCAGAAGAGGGCATCGGATCTCTTTACAGATGGTTGTGAGCCACCATGTGGTTGCTGGGAATTGAACTCATGACCTCTGGAAGAACAGTCGGGTGTTCTTAACCACTGAGCCATCTCTCCAGCCCAAAGCCTACTTTGAAAATCACACTGCAACTTTAAAAGACAACTATCTTTTAAGTGAATGTCTGCCTACCTGCATGTTCGTGCTCACGGAGACCAAGACAGTCAGTAAATACCACCCTGGAATTTCAAGTAGTAGTAAGTTATTTTATACAAGTGTTAGGAAAAAGTTACCAGTGACCTAAAAACACTTTCTGCTACAAGGATGCTAACAGAGCTCTTCATGGGTACTAACATGGTAAACTTAAAACAATAAATCCAAAACAGATATCCTGAAGGCTACAATATGATCTTGCTTTACAACCATAATTGTGTGAGAAACCACTCAGACTGCGTTCCCTCCCTCTTACCCTCCCGAAGGAGAGAAGAACGATCATCAATGGCAAGAGGCAGCTGCACAGATGCAGCACCTAGAGCCGGCTTCACGCTCAGGAGGGGACGCTATGTCTCGTCCTCGTAGTTTCGGGTGCTCTACACAGTCAGAGAAACTTCTCTAGTAACGAACTATAGAAATGATCCCTGAAAGTATAGTCTTAACTCCACCCGCCGCCATCGCCGCACTGCACCAAGCGCCCTCACATCTTAGTCACGGCGACTTCCGCCGAGACGCCCCATGTTCTCCGTGTCGCCGCCGCTTCCAGACACCACGGCGGCCCACACGGACACATGTTCTCTGACCGACTGACACCTCTCCATACGGAGTCCACGAGGCATTTTTGACTCGCTAGTGTCCCTACACTAGGCAAATTGTCACCACGATTAGCATACGGTCGCCGAGTAGCCAATCGGCTTACAGTCCTCTCCTGCCCGGTCCCACTTGCGTCAAGCATCACTAACGGCCACACGCAGTCCGGGCCATCGCACTTCCTTTCTGCGGCGGCTCCCGCCGGTTTGGACTTCTGGCCCAAGCCAGAGGCCTTCCGTGAGGAACAAACGTGGGGAAAATACTGCAAGCCCTATAAATTCTGTCCTGTGATCAAAGAAATTCATATGAAACACATGAACGTGTCGGTACACTAGGGAAATTGAGGCAAGCGCTTTTTCCCAGATTTGAGGCCAGATTTGGTTAGCTACAAAGTGAAACCCTTGGTTAAAAACAACCCGGGGTTGGGGATTTAGCTCAGTGGTAGAGCGCTTGCCTAGGAAGCGCAAGGCCCTGGGTTCGGTCCCCAGCTCTGAAAAAAAGAACCAAAAAAAAAAAAAAAAAAAACCAAAGTCTCCAAATTCAAACTCATAATACTTTAGTTGCATACAAAGTTTGTGACATTTTAAAATACATAAACGTTGGTTATTGGAGAGATGGCATAACAGTTAAGAGCACTGGCTGCTCCTCCAGAAGACCTGTGGTTCGATTTCTAGCATCCCAAGACAGCCCACAGTTGTAACTTCAGTTCCAGGGTATCCAGACACCTTCACACAGACATACATGCAGGCAAAGCACCAGTGCACATAAAGTAAAAATAAATCGTCTTTTAAAAATATATACAGGGGTTGGGGATTTAGCTCAGCGGTAGAGCGCTTGCCTAGGAAGCGCAAGGCCCTGGGTTCGGTCCCCAGCTCCGGGAAAAAAAAAATATGTACAACTTTGCACTTTTTTCTTATGAATCTCTTCTACCTTCCCTGGTCAACCCCTGTGTGCATGTATAGATTGCAGATTAATCTTCTCAAAGATAATATAAATTGACAAGAACTTTTTTCTTCCATAGGCTATCTCTTTAGTGTGCTGATTATTTCCCTTGCTATGCAGAGCCTTTTAATTTCCTTCCATCAAGCTTGCCAATTTCCCCCCCTTCCTCCTCTAGCTTTATTGAAATGGTTTTAAATTACATTTTCTATTTCTAGGATTTTTGTTCCTTTTACCAGCTGACTTTTAAACATTTTTCACCACAGTCAGGCAGTGGTGGCACACTCCTTTAATACCAGCACTTAGGAGGTAGAGGTAAGTGGATGTCTATGGGTTCAAGGCCAGCCTGGACTACAGATAGGGTTCCAGGGCAGCTGGGGCTACACAAAGAAGCTCTTGTCTCAGGAAAAAGAAAAAGAAAGAACAAACTCATCCTCACAAATAAAATATAGTTGTCAAAGTGATATAGTACACAGAAAAAAATCTTGATTTCTGGGAAAATACATTTCTCTGCAATTATGCTAACTTTAAGCATCAATGTTTATTTTGGATTTTAGATTTAGTCTTTGAAAAAAGTGTGCTGTACATCTTTGCCACTGCTGTGTGTGTATCCAGCATCAGCATCAGGATGAAGCTGCTACTACATTAGGCTTTTATCCCTATTTCCCTGGCATATCCATCAACGTTTGTCTTTTCAGCTTGTTTACTTCCACTCAACTTTATGTTCTAGGAGGGCCTGATGCAGATGTCACTCAGTGTTATTTAACAGCTACTACAAGGTCCTCATTATGCTAAAAATTAAAGTTCTATATGGAAGCTCAGACACTTCCAGAATTGGTTTTATCTCTTACATGGGAACACACTCAAACCCAGTGGTTTGAACTGTTCTCATTTATTAATCTCTAATTCACTGAAAGGGTGTTTGTTCTTTATACACAATACCTCTAACAAACTAAAAAAAAATTTTTGGTAGCTAAATGCAAAATCAGTCCTCATGTCTTTCCTCCTTTTACACTATAAGTAAAGCTCACTGGCCAGTGAACAGCCTCTTTCTGCCAACCTCTGCCCAGTAAAGAGGATTCAGAGAAAATTATATAACCCTCGACCAGAAAAAAAGAGGGCAACAAAGGAAAATAATTGGGCTGTGTCTTGCATTCTGTGTAAGACTCCCTGACTCACTGAAGCAGTAATAACTGACTTCACTTGCTTTACTGCAATCGATGGATACGCGATCAGTCTCACCACCCCGGCAGCACTTCACTTTTGTGAAGTCTCTTTGAATGCGTCCAAATTTACCACAGGAACAGAAATGCTCATCTGAGTGGTCATGGTCACAGCCAGATGCCCCACCTTTGCCGCAACTGTAGCAGCACTGCTCTTGCTCCTTGGCAATGTAGCCACCTTTACCAAAAATATCAGGCATCCTCCTAAAGATCACAGACCTTGGCAAGATGGCCAGACTCACCACAGAAATAATAGATGCCTGGTAGAGATGAGAAAACACACTGAAACCTCTATCCAAAATAAACCACCTGTATACCACAGCTTCTTATTTTATAACCCCGACTGTCACCAATAGGGCATTCTCTGGCCCAGTAGCCAAACCATCCACACTCAAAGCCTTGATGCTCACAGCTGCAGTTAGAGCATCTGTGTTTCGGTCCCCTGCAGAGGTGGGGACTCTACCACAGGCCCTGAAGGCAGGTCTCAAAGCAGTGGCTGTGTTTTTAGCATCCCTGCTGGCGACATACACAGAATATATGGTTTCCCTAAGCTATTGAGGTATGTTCCAGGAAGTCCATGTTCTAACGTTTTAAGTATTTCCCTTTCATTTTTGTTTGTTGAGACAGGGTCTTATGTAACCCAGACTGTCTTCAAATTTGCTATTATATTCAAGGATGTCCTTAAAACCCTGATCCTCCTACTTCCTCCTACTTCCACTTTCCCAAGAGATTGAAGATAAAGAGCCACCACACCTAGCTTTTCTTCTAGAAGTTTCAGGCCTTGTATGGCTCTTTGGTCCATTTTAAATTCATTTTTGGGCAGGATAAGCTAGAGTTCTGATTAACTCTTTTACATGTGGATACCCAGTTCCCACAGCAGCAGTTTTGAAGAGGCTGTCTTTTCTCCTATGCAGTCTTTAAACAGTTCCCTAGCTCTGCGGATGTGTTGATTGACCTCCATGTCCTCTATTCCACTGGTCTACGTTATTTGTTTTTGTGTCAGTATCATGCATGCTCTTTAAAGTTAGACTAAAATTATGATTTAAAATCAAGTCCCACTTTGAGCTTTCTGTTTGGGATTGTGTGTTAATCAGGGTTCTGTAAATGATCAAATCAAAAAGATTGAATACTTATTATAAAAGAAGCTTATTAGATTGGCTTACATGGAATGTGGTTGTTGGAATAGATATGGACCCCATGGACCCCATAGACCCACGTGTTTGAATGCTTGGCCTATAGGGAGTAGCACTGTTAGGGGGTGTGGCTTTATTGGAGTGGGTGTGGCCTTATTTGAGGAAGCAAGTCACTGCTGAGGTGGGCTTTCATATTACTCAAGCTATGCCCAGTGTTGACGGTCCCCTTGTGCTGTCTTCAGAACTCTCAGCTCCTTCTCCAGCACCATGTCTGGATGCTGCCATGTTTCCCCCCGTGATGATAACGGACTAAACATTTGAACTGTAAACTGGCCTCAATTAAATGTCCTTTATAAGAGTTGCTATGGTTATGATGCTTTTTCACAGCAATAAAACTCTAAAACACATGGTATAGACTGGGTATCTGTATGGTGGAAAGGCTCAATCCACAGGACTACACATCTTCACATTCCCAATCTGTGGCTGAAGACGTGGAGGGTTCCTGGAGAGATGCTGGTCTTTGGTCCACTTGAAAAGCTAAAGAAGTGGTGCTCTGATGTCCAAGGATGGCAAGAACAACAAACAGGAACAGGGTATGTGCACTCACCCACAATGAGCAAAGACAGCATCATTGTTTTTCCCTCAAACTGCATTATATCTAGGCTACTAGGAAAGGTAGAGCCCATTCTTAAACAGGGTTTTCCCCCACCCCAATTAATCAATCATTCCAGAAGGTATCCTTACAGACCATCCAGAAGTGTCTTTCTTACTTGGTATCAGATACAATCACACACACAACTAAGATCAATCATCATACAAGGCTTTGGCTTTCCTGGTCCTCTGTGTATGTGTGATTTGTGAGATGGGGTCTCCTGTATTGCAGACTTGTGGTCTTCAGCTTGGTATATAGCTTAAGTTAACCGAGAACCTTCTGCCTCTACCCCCCACAAGTGCTGAGATAACAAGTGTTGAGGTACATTCTACCAAAAGGTCATTACTGAGAAAAACTACTGAGTACTAAATGTGGTGACACAAGTCTGTAATCTACACTTTGAGGCTGTTAGCATTTTCTCTAAGCTCCGACCCACGGTTACCTGGCAACAGCCAAGTATGCCTGACTCACTATAAAAGGGGCTGTTCCCACCCCCACCCCGCTCTCTCTTGCTCTCTTGTCTTTTTGTTCCCTCTCTGTCCTCTCATTCCCGCCCCACATGCTGCTCATGGCCTGCTTCTATTCTCCTCTCCCCAATGCCTCTCTCTCTGCTTTTCTCTGTCTCTACTACCCTCTAACTCCCCTTCCCATGCCCTGAATAAACTCTATTCTATACTACAACCTGACCTACAAATCCACCAAACATATTTCTTCCTCTCTTTATCTTTTTATAAACACAACAGAGGCTGAGATGAGAGTGACTGCAAGTTGTTAAGGTCAACTTCTTTGACCACATAACAAGAATGCATCAGATGCTTACGTAGAGTGATTCTGTACCCTGCTACTGTGCTCAAAGTGTGTATCAAATCTAAACATTTTCTCGTGGTTAATTTAGGGTATGACTTCATATCATCTGCAAGTAGGAATAATCTGACATCTTCCTTTACTACGAACCCAGGGCCTTAGCTCTACCACTGAGCTAAATCCCCAACCCCGAAACAATTTTTTTTTCTTTTCTTTTTTTCGGAGCTGGGGACCCGAAACAATTTTTAAAACAAGATTACTATAAAAATCTATGGATATCTCCGGAGAACTTAAATGAAGCTTCCAAAATAAGACAAAGGTCAAACTACGCAAGAAAAGCAAACTACAAATAATGACACGAAGCATCTAATACTGGGTTTATGCTGCTTTAAGAACTACTCAGCCCAAAAAGCTGGAAAAATCCTGCAGCACCGTTAAGGTAAGAAAAGTTAATGTCTTCTAACTTTTGCAACCGTGGAAAAAAAAGGAATCCGAAGTCCACTCAGACTGCGTTCCCTCCCTCTTACCCTCCCGAAGGAGAGAAGAACGATCATCAATGGCAAGAGGCAGCTGCACAGATGCAGCACCTAGAGCCGGCTTCACGCTCAGGAGGGGACGCTATGTCTCGTCCTCGTGGTTTCGGGTGCTCTACACAGTCAGAGAAACTTCTCTAGTAACGAACTATAGAAATGATCCCTGAAAGTATAGTCTTAACTCCACCCAGCCGTCATCGCCGCACTGCACCAAGCGCCCTCACATCTTAGTCACGGCGACTTCCGCCGAGACGCCCCATGTTCTCCGTGTCGCCGCCGCTTCCAGACACCACGGCGGCCCACACGGACACATGTTCTCTGACCGACTGACACCTCTCCATACGGAGTCCACGAGGCATTTTGACTCGCTAGTGTCCCTACACTAGGCAAATTGTCACCACGATTAGCATACGGTCGCCGAGTAGCCAATCGGCTTACAGTCCTCTCCTGTCCCGTCCCACTTCCGCCTGAGACGGGTCTTGCATTACTGACGGCCACGCGCGACCCCGACCGACCGCGATTGCGGCGGTGCCGGTCTTCAGCCTCTACACTGCCCCAAGCCGGAAGCGTCCAAGTCAGAGGCCTTGGGTGAGGAACACACGTGGGGAAAATGGTGGCAATCCAAGGGCTGCACGCCCTATTTAATAAACTCTGTGGGTGAAGCGCAATGGTAGCTCACTGCTGCAATCCTAGCACTTGGGAGATAAAGGCAAGGGGTCAGGAATTGAAGCCAGTCGCAGCTTCATGAAATCCAGTCTAAAAAGATCATAAACAAATCAGCATTTAGAGATACCAGATTTCCTCTATTTTGAAAGAGAAGAGAGAAAATAGACAAAACGAACTGGCCACATGGTAATTACTAGCGCAATTATTGGATACAAACTTGATGATCACTATTTTAATCTGTCATTCCCTTTTATCATTTTACCAGTAGAAGGGTTATTTCCTTTTCTTATAGATATTGCATCGCCTGACATCTGTTTCATAACAGATTGCAAAAGTTGGGTCTCTTTTCTGTCAGGTAATAGGAGCAGGTCTTACTTGTGGGGAGGAAAGCTCTGAGTGAATTAAGTCCTGAATGAACGTGTGCTGTTGACATGGGCACATCCATGACAAGAACCACTCAAACTCATAGGAAAAGAGATGGCAGAATCTTCCTCTGGTTTATGTGCACATGTTGACAGTGTATGGAGAAAATGTCCACCATACCTTTGTCTCCTCCCATATATTTTACATCTGAAGATGGTTCCCATACAAACTCCGGTCTCTCTGGTCATGGCCCTTCAATATTGAAGACTTTTACATTCTTCATTCTCCCTTTTTTTTTTTTTTTTTTGAGACAGGGTCTCACCCTATCACTCTGGCAGGTCTAAACCTCCCTTCGTAGAGTAGGCTGGTCTTGAATTCATAGAGATCTCTTTACCTCTGCCTCCCAGCTGCTGGATTAAAGGCTGTTCCACCATACCCACTCACTTTCCATCTTTTGAGACGCCCTCCCCTCAACACACATGCTATACCTTGGTCTTTCTTTGAGTAGATGCTGCACTAGCACATGAGTCTGAACATCTCTCTAACATGTTCTAAGATTTAATTTGCTAGACATGTTGGGTCATGACACTCAGGAGGCTGAAAACAGGGTTAGCCACAAGTTTGAAGGCAGACTACGTTACACACTAAGTTCCATACCAATGGGGGGCGGGGTGGGGTGAGAACCATATCCTAGCACCTACAACAGGCAGGTCACAAATGCTTTTACCTCTAACTATAAAGGATCTGATATCCCTTTCTGACTTCCATGGACACTTACACACAAACATGTGCACACACACATATATAAATAATTAAAGGGGCATTCCTCCCTTGAAGTTCTTCCCACTCTTGGGAACTGTTCTCACTTTTCCTTAATAAATCAGGGCCTATGGGTAGCATTTTCCAACAATACTGAAAACCTGAGTTTGATTCTCAGAAAACACATTGCTAGCATTTCTTCTAGGCTCTGCCCCCACAGTTACCTGGCAATAGCCAGGTATGAATGACTCACTATCAAAGGGGATTCTTGCCCCCTCCTCTCTTGTTCTCTTACCCTCTTCCTTCTCTGTCCCTTCTCTCCCCATTCCTCTCCCCCTTTCTGTCTCCACTTCCCCAACTCCACTCCCCATGCCCTAAATATACTCTATTCTATACTATACCCTTGTGTGGCTGATACCTCAGAGGGAAGGAATGCCTCAGCATGGGCCAGCAGAGGCACCCTTTTCCCCTATCCCTAGCTTCCCTTAATAACCAATTACTCCAAGTTGTCCTTGGTGTAACACATACACAATAAATAAATGTAAAAAATGATAATTAAGTAAGTTAATAAAACAATGCTATTTAAGTTATTACTTCTCTGTAAGCCTTCCTTGACCTCTTCAGATAATAGTGATCACAATGTATTTTGTTTGTTTTGAGACAGGTCTCAATATGGAGCCATGACTGTCTTGGAACTCACTATGTAGACCAAGTTGACCTTGAACTCACTGAGATCTACATGCCTTTGTCTCTGAGTATGCAATTAAAGGCATGCACCACTCTGGCAAACCACCACATATTTTGAGACCCCAATTATCTTACTATGTGCATGTGCACAGATCAATTAGTGCTTTTACTAAACTGGGTGTATTTAAATTTTGTTTTTGGCTTTTTGTGTGTGGTAGTTTGAATCGAAACGGCCCACATAGGCTCAGGTTTCAGTTCCTGGTCCCTAGTGAGTACAACTGTGGGAAAGATTAAGAAGTATGGCCTTGGGGTTGGGGATTTAGCTCAATGGTAGAGCGCTTGCCTAGGAAGCGCAAGGCCCTGGGTTTGGTCCCCAGCTCCGAAAAAAAGAACCAAAAAAAAAAAAAAAAAAGAAGTATGGCCTTGTTGGAGGAAGTGTGTCACTTGTGGTGGGTAACCATTCCCAGTAAGCTCTCTCACTGTAAATGTAAAGTCCCAGCTACTGCATGCCTGGCATCACACTCCTCTCCACGACCGCTGGGATTCTGAAACTGTAAGCGAGCTCCAACTAGACGTTTTTATAAATTGTTTTGGGCTTTGTCTCTCTTCACTACAGAAACTAAGACTCTGCAACCACAGAAGCACATGTGCCACTCGGGTGTAGCCCTACAGTCTACCTTGTTTAAAACGGATTCTTGTTTTGCTACCACAGATAGGCTAGCCCGTCTGCAAACCTCCAGGGACTCTTTTCTCCCTAGTACATTTCTCACTGTAGGAACACTGCATGCCACTGGAAGCCATCTGGGTTCTAAGGATTCCAACTCACACAGTCAGGCCAGGTGACCTAGTCTACCCACTGACCTATCCTGAGTGCCCACTATGGAGGTCTCTGTTTTTCATGTATGAAGGGATCTTGCTGTGCTGCTAGTCTCCATTTACAGGCTCAAGTGATTATCTCAGTTCAGTCTCCCATGTAGCTGCTAGGACAGGCATGTGACACTGAGTGTGCCTTTCTGTTTGTTTTTCAAGACAGGGTTTCTCTAGGGATCCCTGGGAATCCTTCTCTAGACCAGGCAGAGATCCATCTGCCTCTGCCTCCCCAGTGCTGGGATTAAAGGCCCGAGCCACCACTGCCTGGCTGTGACAGTGTATCATGATTGCAAGTCTTTGGTTTTTGGCTTTAGGGTGTAGTTTGAGGCTGGGTCTCACTCTTTACCTAGGCAGTCCTTGGGTTTATGGTGATCTGCCTGCCTATACCTCCCATATGCTGGGATTACAAACATGAGGCATAAAACTGGCTTTAGGTCTTTTTGTTTTTCTTTTTACTTTTTTTTGGACATTGGGGTCTTTTATGTAGCCCAGGATGAGCTACAACTTAAGATTCCCCTTCCTTTGAGACCCCAGTGCTGTAATTGGTGGCATGCAGTACCTACCCACCTAGGAAAAGGAGCTGATTCCCAAAGAACGGAGCTGAGATGGTTTCAGTCCTGCTCTTCCAGAGGTATAAACAATCCCCTGCAAAGAGATTTAAAGATCTGAAGACAGCTACAGTACATATAATAAATAAATAAATATTAAAAAAAAAAAGAACGGAAAAAAACTGAAGAAGGAAATGAACAGTTGACATCTGACATGGGCATAGCCATGTGAAGGACCAAAAAGCCTCAGCCCTATGGGAGTGGCAAAGCTTTCCTTAGCTGAGGCTGGGGGGGGGGGCAAAGCCTTCCTCAGGTCCTAGTTTGAATGCTGACGGTGTGCCCCTACATAGACTAGCTAGACCCTCCTCTTTGTTTATCTGTAATAGCCCTGTTTCCTGTTCGGCTGTATGCAATAACCCCTCTCCCTGGTCAGCTGTGTGTTATCAACGTGCAGAACTCCTCCATCTCAGGGAGTCTGTGTCCATGTGTCTGCTGTTTCTTTAGTAGTTTTCATTTCTTCTTTTCTCTTGTCTCCCCTCGACAGCACTCCTGGACCCAAGCTGTTCAAGGACCAGGCAAACTGGCTTTGAGGGCTGTGGGTCCATGCTGGAAAGTCTAACATAAGTACGCTCTCAGAACTGAAATAATTGAGAATGGAGCAGAGCAACTGAGAAAGTAATGGCATGGCAAGGTGGTTGCTCAATTTAGTGAAAGATTCTAATTTCTATATAATCAATATATCAGCAACCTCATGCTAGCTCACAACTATCTATCTGTAATGAGATCTGATGCCCTCTTCTGTTATGTCTGAAGATGGTGACAGTGTACTCATACACATTTATATATATATATAAATATATATATATATAAAACAACACAACTCAGGATGGTCATGAGAAACAGAAGAGCTCTGTAAGGACCCATAGATAAACATTTTTGTGTGTATTTCTGTCATAAATGTGAATGTTGTTACTGTATTGTGCTTTAATCATTAATTGATTTGTGTGTCTCTCCAGTAAATCCTGAATTCCTTGATGTTAAAAAGAAGGAAAAGCTAGAGGGAGAGGGAGAGGGAGACAGACAGAGACAGAGACAGAGACAGAGACAGAGACAGACTATCACTGGATGTGATATAGGCCAGGTACTCGGGGAAAAATAAAAGAAGAATCCAAGTTCAAGAGCAAGTGAGGTGGAACATGTCCATACATAATCCTGTACTTAGGAGAGGATGGCAAGAGGATTGCACTAAGTCTGAGAACAGACCACCCTGGGCTACACAATGAAAAACTCTCAAGAAGGGAGGTATGGATGGTGACATGCCTGAGCAATTAAGAGCACTGGTTGCTCTCCCAGGGGACCCAGGCTTGATTCCCAGCAACCACATAACAGCCACAAGCATCAGCAATTCCAGTTTCAGGGGATCTCCTGTTTCCTCTAGCACCTGGTGTACAGACAAAACACCCATACACCTATGAAGCACAGCTTAGAAGAAACCTCGGAGAAACCAGGGTTGTTAATCACACCTGCTTATTTTCTTCAAAGCCAGGGAATGAATGATGCCTGACCACCTGAAGTGCTGGAGTGACCAACAACCTGTGACCCTCTGCTCATCAGTTAGGAGGCAGCCTCCACCTGACCCCCCAATATCCTGAGCTCTGCCTCTCAGCAAACAGAACACAGCCTTATGAGAAAGGCCCCATGTGCGTATTTTGCATTCACCAACAGAATCTATTCTTATGCTAACCCAGATCCTTCTTCATAGCCAGCAGTTCTCAAACTGTAGGTCACATAATCAGACAGCCTTCATATCAGATATTTACATTTCGATTCATCAAAGTAGCAAAAATACAGTTTTGAAATAGCAACAAAAACAATTCTATAGGGTTGGGGATTTAGCTCAGTGGTAGAGCGCTTGCCTAGCAAGCGTAAGGCCTTGGGTTCGGTCCCCAGCTCCGAAAAAAAGAAAAAACAATTCTATGCCGGGGTCACCACACCATGAAGAACTGTATTAAAGGATTGAAGCCTTAGGAAGGCTGAGAACCACTGGACTAGGTCCTAGTCATGAGCTCTATCACCAGCCCAAAAATTTACTCTTATTGTAAAAGGTCACAAGAGCTTTGGTTCTTTGCAAAGAAATTTTAGTGTAGCCAGCCCTGAAGCTTTGTTATGAGACTTACTGCATGGAGACTTTCCCTCACAGTTTCACTATGTCTCAATGTGTAAGGACAGTACACCACTAAGCCAGTCCCCGAAGGGCAATGATCCAGTCCTACAAAGATGGCACTGTCTCCAGTCTCATTCTTCAGCTCTTGAGGACTGTGTGGCTGACTCCTACTCAACTAACCAACCCAGCCGGCAGGCTTAGAGGAGGAATGTCCCTTACCACACCAACCCCAGTAGATTCTATGTGACAAGTTCCACAGACTGAAGCGAAAACTTCAAAAGAAGGAGGCCTCCTGGAATCGGTTGTGGAACTCTTGACCGGAGAAAAATACTGAGCCATGGTTCTCAAGGCAATTTGTCTGTCCTATCTTTTTCTATTCTCTTTCTTATTCATGAGATGTTCCTGAGAGCCTAGACTGGGACTTTATGGCCTCACTTCTGGAGAAGTAGGTGTTTTACTTCACAAATCATTTACAAAATCACACAATAGTGGTAAGACACATAAAACTTTTCCAACAACAAATGATTTTTGTATGCGTGTGTTGTCAGAGGTGGGCTTTGGCATATTGGTAAAGAAAGCATTATTTTAAGAGAAGAATTAAAAATAGTTTTAAATTATACTAAATGTTAGATAATGATTGCCCATAAAAATGTATCAACTTGTTTAGGAATTATACATTACTAATAAGTGCCCAGAAAGGTCTTATGAACCTGCTCTTGCAAGTATGCCATCAGCACCAGTGATTCTTGTGCTTTATTGTGCCAAGTGATAACGACGTTACCTGCTTCATCCATGACTGCTTCATTGAACACACTTTTTAGAAGTTG
The DNA here is from genome assembly GCF_011064425.1 of Rattus rattus. NCBI lineage: Eukaryota > Metazoa > Chordata > Mammalia > Rodentia > Muridae > Rattus > Rattus rattus. The sequence goes on from NC_046162.1 coordinate 83,336,864, forward strand.
TAATACTTGAATAATTTTGTATTTTCTTATGCCAAATGAATATGATAATTGTTCTACTGGACTGCTTCACTGAACACATCTTTTCAGAGTTGTAATACCTGTTTCTTTAAGCATAAAAACCCTTGCTTGAGAGCTGTGAAATACACTCAGATTCAAACTGCCTCTGTGTTTGTTTTTGTTTGTCACCACCAAATCTTTACCTACCTAGTCTTTGAGGACCCTCGGGTTGGGGATTTAGCTCAGTGGTAGAGCGCTTGAAGGCCCTGGGTCGGTCCCCAGCTCCGAAAAAAAAAAAAAAAGAAAAAAGAAAAAAAAAAAAAAAAAGAGGACCCTCATCCCAGGGACCTCCACACCTGGCTGGGGTGGTCCGAGGCAGTCCCTGACATTAAAATAGATGTCTTTAAGAGACGGATGTCTGCAGTGCTGCTTCAGCATTTAGGAGAGCTTGCTGTAGGAACATGAGGACCAGATGTAGCAGAATTTTAGCAGAGCCACTGAATCTGGCATGAATTCTGGAATGATAGCACCTCCCTAGGCTTTTGTAAATAGTCAGTGATTGATCTGAGATTTGTATGGGTTGTTCCTAATGCTCCTAAGGATTCTCGGACTCTTTTCCTAACTGCGTCCAGAGACACACCAGGCAAACCAGTAAGTCTCAGAAAGGCTGAAAACTCCTGAGGTAAGGATTCCTTCAGACAACCCCTAGATCAGGTCAGAGGTTTTAGTATTTGGAAATTGATTTGCTAAGGTTCCTTTTGTGAAACAATAATAAGGGCTTCTGCTAAGCTGCCAGTCAGTGTTCTGTTGTCGGAGCTGGTCCCCCCGCTGCTAGCAAGGCCCTCATTCATCCTTCAGTATCCCTCTTTCCCACAACACCAACAACCAGGTGTTTTTTGTTTCTTTTCCTTCCATACTGTTCCTCGGTCCTTCTGTAACAGAGGGCCTCTTTTTCTTTGTATTCCCATTACAAAGATCAGAACTGAGAACAAGGCAGGCACTATCCCACAACACTGTAACCCAGGAGGGGGAGAGACAGAAGGGCTGCTTGTTGGCTTCCCAAAAGCAAGGCGAACTCCAAGTTCAGGGAGAGATCCTGTCTTAAAGGAGGAAGGAAGACAGAGAACACCTGACGCCTGTGCCTGTGCCTGTGCCTGTGCACTCTCACTACACACAACTACACCTCCTGTGCACTCTCACTACACACAACTATACCTCCTGTGCACTCTCACTACACACAACTATACCTCCTGTGCACTCACACTACACACAACTATACCTCCTGTGCACTCTCACTACACACAACTATACCTCCTGTGCACTCTCACTACACACAAATATACCCACACACACATTAGAACAAGAAAAGGGTCAGTCCAGAGAAAAAGACCTGGGAAAGGAGAAGGGGAAGTAAAAAACACACCATAGGAAAACCACCTGGGGAGGGAGGGAGAAACTCTGAAGAAAGCTAAAGAAAATCAATATATTGGAATTTGGAGAAATGGTTTTCTGGAGGACCAGAATTTGTTACCCAGCGCCCATATCAGGTGGCTCAAAACCACCTGTAATTCCAGGTCTGTCACCTCTTGCCTCAGACAGGCATGTATAATTTCGAATACATTTACAAAACGAAAAACATAATATTACATTGATTCAATGTAATTACATTGAGCATTCTACATTGGAACAATGATTCAAGTGACAGTTACCTTCCTGTTGGAAACCAGAGATTCCAGAAGCCAGGCATGGTGGCACTCACCTGTAACTCAGCACCCAGTTTTCTTTTCTATTTGGCTTGTCCAGTTCTGGTTTTATTTTTATTATGTTGTCTGTTTTGGTTTTTTTCAAGACAGGGTTTCTCTGTAACCCTAGCTATCCTCACGTTTGACATGTAGGTCAGGTTGACTTCAAACTTACAGAGATTGCCGAGTGCTGGGATTAAGTGAGCAAAGGAGCCCAGATACCCATGGGAGACAGAGGTGTCAGATTCCCTGGAGTTACTGTCACAAGCTATCCTGAGCTGTCTTGCTGTCTCCTGTGGGTCCTCCGAAAAAGCAGTATGTACTCTTAACTACAGGAACTGGTTTTTTTTGGTTTTGTTTTTGTTTTTTGAGACAAGGCTAGCCTTGATTCACTAGACAGCTTGACTCTGGATCCTAGCCACTCCTCAGTGCCAGGATTATGGAACAGTGCTGACAACCCTGGCTTTCTGTGTGACGCTGAGGATGGAACTAGGGCTCCAGGACTGCAAGCAAACACCGTTCCTGCTGAGCTGCTCCCCAGCCCCATCTGTTTGTTTTGATGATAATAAAAATAAAGATAAATAAAATAAAAGAACTTTGTTGGCATTTGTTTGTTTTGGGTTTTTTTTTTAAAGATTTATTTATTTGTTTTATGTATATGAGTACAGTATTTTTGTTTTTTAGATAGGATTTCATTGTATAGATTGGCTGGCCTCCAACTCCATTTTTTTGAGGAAGCTGGCCTTGAATTCACAGAGAAATCTGCCTGCCTCTGCCTCCTGAGTGCCTATGTTAAAGGTGTGGGCCACCAAGTCCAGCCTTGGCCCTGTTTTAACCAAACACTGTTCAGAAATAGGAGTCCTGTTGCCTCTGTCACCTTAACACTGTATTTACCTTTCTTAAGGATTTTCTTGACTTTCACATAGTTCCCTTGTTTGGCATATTCATGAAGCTGAGCTTCCAAGGAGTCATCTGTTAAGGTGCCAAGCAGCACTGGACAAGGGACTGGAAAATGAACCGCCCGAGACATTCTGTTGAAAAGAGAACCAGCAACACATTATTCTCATACCTCACAAAGGCAAAGAAGCAAGAGCTTTCTTTCTCCTCTCTCCTTCTCCTAAAGGAAAATCCCCTCAAAACAACAACCCTCAACCAAAATGTCAGGAAATCTGCCATCCATGGAATTCCCTGAAAAAGATACCCCCCACCACACACCCAGGAGCCCAAAGGCTACGAAAACAGGCAATTTGATCTATTTCCCACTCTGCTGTTTTAAAAATCAGTTTATCCTGAAAAGTAGTTTTTGAGTCTGGTGAGGCGCCCCCCTCCCCGCCCCCGACAAGAAACTGCTCTCAGACTCCTGTGCCTGTGCTGCTGGGTGCAAAGCTGCACACACAGGTCCATAAAAGCCTGCTTGCACCATCGAGAGCAAACTGAATTGCCATTCTTCTATTTCCCTCTGCCAGTTTAATTCTTACAGTTTTTCTTACACTCCCGAGGTTGTTTGAATAAAAATGCCTGCCATAAGTAATCCAGCGCTTGGGAGGCAGAGGCAGGCAGATCTCTTTAAGTTTGAGGCCAGGGTGATCTACAGAGTGAGGTCCAGGACAGCCAGCCAAGGCTACACAAAGAAACCCTCTCTCAAAAACCAAAAACCAAAAAAAAAAAAAAAAAGAAAAGAAAAGAAAGAAAGAAAGAAAGAAAGGAAAGAAACAACTCCCCATAGGCTCATATATTTGAATGCTTAATCACCAAGAATGGAACTGTTCAAAAAGATTAGAAGGATTGGACCTTGTAACCTTATTGGAAGAAGTTTGGGTGTGGGGTGTCACTGGGTGGATCACTTCCTTCTTGATGGTACAGGGAACTGATTACAACTCCTTACACACACTTAGCAGCGCTCTACCACTGAGCTATACTGTATCCCCTACTTTTATTTTGTTATTTTACTTTTTAAAAAAGGCTTTATTTATTTCATGTATGTAAGTATACTGTAGCTTTCTTCAGACACACCAGAATAGAGCATCAGATCCCATTACAGATGACTGTTGTGAGCCACCATGTGGTTGCTGGGAATTGAACTCAGGACCTCTGGAAGAGCAGCCAGAGCTCTTAACCACTGAGCCATCTCTCCAGCCCCTGCTATTTTACTTTTTAAGATAGAACTTAACGTTGCTTACACTAGGCCTTACCTCTAACTCAGTCAGGCCTTCACCTTTCAATCCTTCTGCTTCAGTCTCCAGAAAGAGCTGGGATTATAGATATGTACCACCAGACCCAGTTTTAGATTCTTTCTTAGCTGGAAAACTGTCTTCATTAACATAGTTGACCCTCACTATCTGAGGAGGAATGGCTCCAGGACTCCCCACAGATGCCAACCCAGTATCATAGATACTCAAGTCTCTAATAGAAAATGGAATAGTATTTACATGCAATCTTCATATCTTCTCAGTGAACTTAAAATGCTGTCTAGATTACTTGCAATACCAAAGATGAGTCCTATGCAAACAGTTGTTAGGCTGCTGTTTACAGAATAAGGCCTAGAAGAAAAGCTTGTACCTTTTCACTGCAGATGCATTTTGGGGGTGAAGCAGTGGGATGAAACGTACTAACTGTTGACCTGACAGAAGCTAGAATCCTCTCAGAGATGTGCACCTGTGGGAGATCATTTTGACTGGTTAACTGAAGCTGGAGGACCCACACATGGCAGAGAGCACTGTTTCCCTGGACTGGGATGCTGGGCTGAATAAAAAGGAGGAAGTGAGGCATCTGCTGGAGGGTGACTGTAGCAGCATGAAATCAGCTACCTCAAGCACCTCCCAGGGATTCTCTGCACTGGCAGGTCAGACCCCTAGACTGTGAGCCACAGTAAACCCTCACCTTGGCGTTGCTTTTGACAATTTTTAATCACAGCAACAGAAAACAAAAACAAAAACAAAACCCTAAAAAAACCAAAACAGGAAAGTGAGCCAGGATCCCACTCTATAGCTCAGGCTAGCCTAAAAGATGCTGGACAACTCAGGCATTGCCTCAGACAATCCTTCTGCCTCAGTCTTTTAAGTGCTTGGATAACAGGCATGACTTACTTACATAGATAGATTTTGGTTGTTGTTGCTGTTGTTTTGAAGGTTTTATTTATTTGTGTTTTGAGACAAGGTCCAATGTAGCTCAAGTTGGCCTAGAACTCGCTATGAAGCTGCAGATACTCTGAGTTCCAGATCCTCCTGCTTTACCTCCGGGATTACAAGGCAAGCATAACCATGCCAGGCTTATTATTTATTTGACAAGGCAGGGAGGGGATCTCACACTGTAGCCCAGGCTGGCCACAAACACAAAGCAATCTGTCTGCATTAGCCTCTGAATACTGGGACTATGGGCCTAAGCCATGTAGGAAACCAGATGCAACTAAGAATCATTTTTTTCAAGTTCTAAGAAATGGTTCAGCAATTAAGAACATTTACTTTTCTCACAGAGGACCCAGGTTTAGCTCCCACATGGTAACTCACAAACTATTCACAATTCCAGTTCCAGGAGGAGGTTAACTGCCTTTTTCAGACCTCCTATGACTCCAAACACACACACACACACACACACACACACACACACACACACACACACACGCACGCAAAACATCCATACACATAAAATAACAGTATTTTTAAAGACAGAAAATTCTAAAGGAAGTCTCAAGACTCAAAGTAAACAAATCAAAAACCTCAGCAAACGTGCCAGATGCATAAAGCCCCTCCCTCCTTCCTCGAGGTTATATAAGCAGCAAGGACTGCTAATACAGAGGAGACTCTCCCAACTGTCCAGCTGCATTTAAGCTATATAGCGAGCTCCAGGGTTCCAGCTTTTGGGAGGATCACATATAATAGGGTGGACTTCTGGTAGTGTAGCATCTTTGAGTCATCTATGCTCCTGTAAGTAACCCCAATAAACTTGGTTCCCCAAGTTAAACTTTGGTGGCATCACTACTCTAGTGTTTCATCAGTTCTCTAGATAGTGTGAGCGAGTAGACATTTGCTCATGGCTCCCAGGAACAGAATCACACTACAGATGGGTATAGTGGTATGTGCCTATAATCCCAGCATTTGGGAAATGGAGGCAGAAGAACCAAAAATTCAGCAAATTTGAGACCAATCTGGGCTATGTGGGATCATCTCACCCCCTGTCTGTCTGTCCACCCGCCTGCCTGCCTACCTATCTCTGTATCTATAATGAGAAAGAAATAATTGGAAGACTATAAGCTCTGAAAGGTTAAGATACCAAAGGAACTACTGTGGCTGTGTAAATAAATGACAGACATAGTATGCTGTGTTCTAGTTTAGTCTAAGTTCTTGGCCTAGCTCTGTTACCTTCCCAAGTAACTGATAAGAACAGGAAGGAAGCGGCCAGGTGGTTTTAGAGTGGAGGGCCACTAATGTAAAGTTTTCTCTTGACTTGGCCTTGTGGGCAGTTCTATCCTTGCCTAATTCTAGTCCCACCCCGCCCCTCAATTTGGGTGTTAAAATATTGCCTCTAGCAAAACATTGTTTGCTAAAGCATTTAAAATTCAAAAAAAGAGACTAAAAATAAAAAAAAAAACAATTTAAATATAGTAATCCTTCAACAGAGGCTTGTACAAAAAAAAATACATCCTCAGGGGTAAACAAGAAGTTCAAATCCCAGCAACCACATGCCAAGGAAAAAAATAATAAATAAATAAATAAATAAATAAATAAAAATAAATAAACTCTCTGAATAAATGTTGTCTATATGGGCATAGCAAAAACGCCATGCCCTCCTACTACTAAAGAAGGGCATATTTTCAGAATGAATGGAAATATAAGTAGTCACCCCGCCTCAATTTGGGTGTTAAAATATTGCCTCTAGCCATAAAGCATTTAAAGAGACTAAAATAAAAAAAGTACAAAAAAGTAAACAAGAAGGCCAAGGAAAAAACTGTTGCTTAGGGCACCTACTAAGCAGCATGCAGCACTAACTGGAAAAAATACACCATTATGAAACTACAAAATACTCAAAAGAGACTACAGGGAGACAGAAACTAAAATGGGTATCTACTAAAATGGATGATGGGGAGAACTCAACCGCAAAGGTATACAGAATAAACTACAGGAGGGAAAAGGTCATGGAAGAACCTGAGCCAGTACGGATAAAGCAAAACAAAGACCTAAAATGAGAACGCATTGCCTAAGTAAGAAGTAGCAGAAGCCATTCTAGACTTCTGGCTCAGCCGTTAACTATCTTTAATACCAAACAAGTCAGGGGAGAGCGCGAACGCAGTCCCCCACTACCACAAATTATGCAGTCGAGTTTCCCGCATTTGGGGAAATCGCAGGGGTCAGCACATCCGGAGTGCAATGGATAAGCCTCGCCCTGGGAAAACCACCTTCGTGATCATGGTATCTCCCCTGCCAGGTAAGTATGAGTTGTACGGGCAACAGTATTACCTCTCCCTGATCATCGACGTACTGTATAGTTACGGTCAATTATACTACAATTTCTTTTGTCTTTCCTTACAAGACTGAAGTTTTTTTACATTACACAGATGAGAGTACAAACTTCTAAATACTTGCTGAAAATACTCTGTCCAAAGAACAAAACAAAACAAAAAAACCTAACAGGACCTGCTTTTGTCTATTTGCATATCCCGCCCCCTTTAGTGACGTCTCAAAGTTTTTTTTTTCTCCTTTCCCTTTCTCTTCCGGATTCATTAACTCTTAAACCACTCATCGCTACTATCACAACGCTAAGGCGATTTTACGTCCCCCCCGCATCTTTTGCTATTAACAGAAGTTTTAGCTTGGATTGGTCGGGGGGGGGGGGCTACTCAGAACAAGGCAGTAAGATAGGCTGTTTTAAGTCAATTGCTACTGCATTTAGAGAATCAAATTTTTTGCTTCTACTTCTCAACATTGCAAACAAAATTCTGGGAGGACTAAGTATTTGTAAAATGTTACCTGGGTTTAAGTTGGCTTTTGTTCTCATATGCGGCCTTGTAGTGTGGGAGCTAATGTGGGACTGAAGACATGCTTTTGCTTCTACTGGCAGGAAGCACAGAAGTTAATCTTTGTAAAAGTGTGTGGGACTGTTTGTGAGCCAGAGACCAAGAGAATACTTCTTCCTGTTGCAACCAGAGCAACTAGTTAGCAACGGTTTAAAAAAAAATGGTATAGCCAACTAAATAATGCTCTCACGTGAAACTAAAAAGGAACAAATAATACTCCCCAAACTTCAGAAGGCCTCGTCAACAGTAACCTGTTTTTTCAACACTAAAAATGTCAGGGGAAAAACATGAACACAGTCCCTCCCCCACCACCGCAAGTTTAATCCTCACAGCTTTCAGGTAAGAACTAGAATTGTCCTCTCTTCATGGATAAAGTATTAGCAATGTAGTGATGAAATGACTAAGTAATGCATTCTATCCCAATTTTATTTTAGGTCTGCCTGGTCGGTCTCAGCTTTTCACCCCACAACTGCCTCCTCAACCTTGCCAATGCTTCATGGACTAGCCATGATCCAAATGTATCAATCCATAGTGTCTAGAAGATGCAGCTGAGCCTTGCAAAGAAAGTAGATCTTCCCAGGCCCTCTAAACCCCTCACTAACATAACCTACTTCCCCTGAGAACTGATGTAATTATGGTTTGTCTTTTAAAATCTTGTATCCCTGAGTCTGGGCACCAAAGAGGCTTTTCAGGGGCCTCCTTGGTCTAGCCAAGGACTTGGTCTAAAGCAAGGACTTGAAATTTCTTTTAAATTTTTATTTAATGTTCATTGGTATTTTGTCTGTATGCATGTATGTATGTGTATATGTATGTGTGTGTATGTTTTGCTAGTATGTATGAAGGTGTCATAACTGGACTTACAACTGTAAACTGCCATGTCTGGGCTAGGAAGTCACCCTGATCCTCAGCAAGAGCAGCCAGCGCTCTTAACTTCTCTCTACAAGTCATCTCTTCAGCCCAGGACTCGAGGTTTTAAATTGGCTTAATACTGCATGGATGTTAGCAACTACCTCTTTTTTTAAAAAAACTTATCTTGTTTCTTGGAAAATACACCACGACATCACTTTCCAGAGACCTGGAATGTTGTCTATTTGATTCATGCTTTAGCCCTAGTGTCGAGAACTACACCTAATGCTGAACATGGATAAGTATTTACTGAACCAGTGAGTGACCCCACAAAATGGTAACATTCTGTGTGAGCTTGAAGTGCAAAACGCAGTAACTACCTCTTGAAGACCATTTCAAATGAGACCCTGACACAAAAAACTGATAGTACATTTTTTTTTTTTTTGGTTTGGTTGGTTGGTTTGGTTTGGTTGTTTTGAAATGAGGTTTCCCTGTGTATCTATCCCTGGCTAACTCTTTAGACCAGGCTGGCCTCAAACTCAGAGATCTACCTGTCTCTCCTCCCAAGTGCTGGGATTAAAGGCACATCAACATTGCTTTTACTATTTTTTTTAAAAGATGAATATTGGATGGTGAGGTCAATACCTGTGTTACACATTAGAAATGAGCAGGCTGTTCAAGGATTTATACTCGGGAAACTAGATCTGAGGAAGATGAGATATAGTTGGTTTAAATCAGAAAGAACATTGTGGTAATGAATGTGGATTATCAGGGTCACCTATTGAACCCTAAATTTATGGAAATACTAGTGTGTATTACTTAAATCTGTCATATAATTACTGGTGCTGAGATATGGCCCCACCCAGGCACGTCTAGATAACGTGCTATATGGAAGAGGAAGACCGAATTCATGAGTCTTCTGCTTCTGTCTTCCTGATGTTTGAACTACAGCTGTGCACTCCTATTAAGTATTAACCTAGCTCCACTATAATAACAAGTTAGTGTGTGGGGCTGGAAGGGATGGCTCAGTGATTAAGAGCACTTGTAGAGGAGACCAGAGTTCAATTCAGGAACCTACATGGTAGTTCACACACAACTACCCATAATTCCAGTTCCAGAGTATCCTTCTGACTTTCTTGGGTGCCAGTCATGTGGGTGGTGCACCACATACATACTAGCAAAAAACTCACACCCTGGGAGTGGTGTCGCATGCTTTTAATCCCAGCACTTGGAAGAAAGGTCTCTGTGAATTGTAAGCCAGCCTAGTCTACAAAGTGAGACCAGCCAGGGCTGTTACACAGAGAAACCCTGTCTTGACTGCTTCTCCACTCCCTTCAAGCCCCACAAAGAAACAAAACAAAAAAACTCAAACAACACATGAAGTTAGAACCATCTTTTCAGTGTTGTTTTGAAGCTAGTAACTTGAACATGCTAGCCATAGTTCTACTACGAACCCATATTCTTTCCTTCAAATTTTGCTTATGTTTCACAACAAAACACAAAACACAAAACCTGGTGGTACTCTATATGTAGACCACGTTGGTCTCTTCCCCACCTTTGCCTTCCAAATGCTTACAAACCAGTTTTTTGGTACTTGGTTTATTATTTCTAATGATAAGTACTGAAACTTATAAGTCAACTTAGAGATCACATATCTAAGTGGGAATGATGCACCCAGAGTTCTGGAGACACCATAAACAAACATTGCTGGGTGTAAAAAAAAAGTCTTAGAAACAGAAAAAGCCTTGGGTAATATCCAGAGTCAATCCTAGGTACTGTACCATTTAATTTAACTCAAGACTCACACTCTCAAGTTAGCAGTTTAACTTGTCACAGGTGAACAGAAACAGATGCAGTATAAAGAAGGAGAGTGGCAGGTATACGTGCAAAGGCAACGTTGACAAAGTTAAAAACCACTAAGATGCTTTTCAGAATACAAGGCAATAGCAGTATAAAACCTAAAGGAAAAATGCATTGGCCAAATAAGAAGTAGCAGAAGCCATTCTAGACTTCTGGCTCAGCCGTTAACTATCTTTAATACCAAACAAGTCAGGGGAGAGCGCGAACGCAGTCCCCCACTACCACAAATTATGCAGTCGAGTTTCCCGCATTTGGGGAAATCGCAGGGGTCAGCACATCCGGAGTGCAATGGATAAGCCTCGCCCTGGGAAAACCACCTTCGTGATCATGGTATCTCCCCTGCCAGGTAAGTATGAGTTGCAGTGCCACGGAGCCTGAACTGCATTGTGAGTGTAGCATTTTATAGATACGGTATAAATTTAAGCCTTCATTAAAAAGCTCTATATCTTTATGTACAGTGTCTCTCTACATTCTAAAGCACTTAGGAGAATTGGTAGGCTGCGAGTTTCCCCAAAACTACACTCCAAAAATCACAAATATTTGGAAGCAGCTGCTTTTCCCAGTTTGCTCCTGAATTCTCATCTACATAGCACCGCCTCCATAGAGACTCGTTTCCTGTACTCGGAAACCCGCCTCCCTGCCAGCTGGAAAATACCAATGAACCCATAAGCAGATGGTAGTTAGCTTTGTCTTTTGTTTTGTAGCCTCCAAGATCACTAGGCATTTTCCTTCATCAACTTAGGCGTCGGATGCACAGCCTTTAGTATGAATTAACACTAAGAGTAACAACAGCAGCCACACCGTGAAAACTGGTACAGAAAAGTTAGTTTTAAAAGCACACTATTTGTGGACTGCCTTATTCCGCCTGATAAATCAAAAAAAAAAAAAAAAAAAAAAAAAAAAAGCAAGCTCAGACTGATGGTTCATGAACAGTAAGGGTGTTTGCCTCCAAGCCTGACAAATGGGGTTTGATTCCAGAGACCTACGCCGTAGGAGGAGGGAACAAGTTCCGTTTGTTTGTTTATTTTAAAGACTTGCTCTAGTCCTAAAATGGCCTCAAATTATGACAAACTTCAGATCCAAGAGCTGGGCACACCAAGCTTGAGGCTCATCTTAAAGATTTAGGAGACACTATATATTATTTCTGAAAGAACGAAAGTTCTGGAAAGAATGAAATGATAACCAGAATTTGGGTGTGAGAAGAAAGTGCTTCTAAGTGGTGTTTACTCATTACTTAATCTATTGTGTAATTTCAATAACTTTTAAAGAAAAAGAAAAAAGAAAAAGTGGGATAGGATTTGGCATATGTCTTATCTACTACACTAGTTGTTCTTATAGCTGAGGAGGAGTATCTGTAGAGATAATCTCTTATTAGCATGACCAGTCAATAAAAATACTATGGCCAATGAGCTGAGGCAAAATATAGGAGGTGGGACATCTGGCAGGCATAGAGAGAATGCTGGGAAGTAGAGGGTGGAGATTCTCTTGGGAAAGCTGAGGAGCGGACCTAGACCTGCAGGTAGCTACTGAACCCAGGTTAGAAAAAGGGATAGGAAGTTAAAAGCCAGTCAGAGAACAAGGAGAAGTTTATGGCCTAGGCATTTATTAATAAATAATTAGTCTCAGAGTCATTATTTTCTTGGAGTCAAAGTGGATGGGAGGAAAAACAATTATTTTACAGGTATCTGTTTCTGGGTGACTGGCTCAGGAAAGAATAGCAGGCCACAGTAGAAAAAGACTCTGAATGCTAGTCTTCAGCTTAGGCTGACTGGGAAGGTCTCCCTGAGGAAAGTGAAAGGACTCTGTTCATAGTACCAGACATAGTTTAGAAGAAGTGAAATAAAATCCTGCCAGGGATTAGCCAGAAAAAAGGAGAGACTTACAGCTTAGGCTCCTGGGTTTGGAAGCATTCCATACATACTGATTTAATATTCTACTATTGATCTTTTCTTTTCTCAGCATGTGGTTCAGGCTCTTTCTCAAATTTAAGATCCTCTTGCCTCAGCTTTACAAAAACCAGCCAAGCTGCCTGGAAGAGGTTTAGACCAGAGAGTCACTTGGAAAGGACACTCTCCAACCTGCTGAGCTGCCTGCAGGCTGTGCAGGGTGCTCCAAGTTCCCAGCTCTGTGAGCTGTCACCCATGCTGGGTGGGCCTTGGTGATATAGCTGTCTTTGAGACATTTCTGCTTCTGTAAATAATCTCTCACCCATATTCCTATAAGTAACCCCAATAAAACTCTTTGGTTTACCAAGTTGGATTTTGGTGGTATCTGTACTTTGGTCTTTCAAAGGCTCCCTATCTGGAGTGAGTAGATCTGTATGTTCTATCTCCCCAGGTGAAGTTCTAACACACAACAACTGGGCATTTAATTTTGTATAACACAGATTAAGATTCCAGTTTGGAAAAAATATAATGGAGGAAGTGGTACATGACTTAATTTTCTCTTAAAAGCATTTGTGTCAGGATACTCACAACCAAGTAGAACTCCAGATCCAGGAATCCAACATTCTTGTGGCCTCTGTGGGCACCTGTACTAATATGTGCATAATTCTACACACAGATTCTCACATATATACATAATTAAAAATAAAAACTTCTAACAAGAATGACCACAATCCTTAAAAGTGGTCTTTTGGACTTAAATCAGTGATAGAGTGCTTATCTAGTACTCAAAGGATGTGGATTTGATCCTTGGCACTATATGAATGGCTGGCAATATCAAATGCTGGCAGGCCAGGCCTAATGGCCTACTGCTTTAATTTCAGGCAGAGGCAAGAGCAGACTAGTCTATAAATCAATCAAGTTCCAGGACAGCCAGGACCCCAGAACAAGACCTGTCTCTAAATAAATAAATAAATAAATGCTGGCAAGGATGTAGAGAAACAGAACCTTGTGTTTTGAGAATATTAAACAGTGATCATTTGAAAAAACAGTTTGGGCTCCCTGGTTAGGACCACGGGCTACTCCTCCAGAGGTCCTGAGTTCAATTCCCAGAAACCACATGGTGGCTCACAACCATCTTTAATGGGATCTGATGCCCCCTTCTGGCTGGTTTGTCTGAAGAAAGTGCCAGTGTACTCACACGCATAAAGTAAATAAATCTTTAAAAAGTAAAACAAGGGCTGGAGAGATGGCTCAGTGGTTATATATTGGTGGACTGCAAATGCTTGGGAATGGGTGTGTGGAGGTTTTTCAAAGATTCATTTATTTTTATGTGCACTGGTGATCTATCTGCATGAGGATGGCAGATCCTCTGGAACTGAAGTTATAGACAGTCGTGAGCTGCCATGTAGGTGCTTGGAATTGACTTGCTCTTAACCACTAAGCCATCTCTCTAGTCCCATCATGGGGGAATTCTTTGATGGTCATGAAAATATTCTAGTGTCTCCGTGGCGCAATCGGTCAGCACGTTCAGCTGTTAACCGAAAGGTTGGTGGTTCGAGCCCACCCGGGGACGAGTACCTCTCTAGGGAACATTCACTTGTTAGGGCTGGAGAGATGGCTCAGTGGTTAAGAGCACTGACTGTTCTTCCAGAGGTCCTGAGTTCAATTCTCAGCAGCCACATGGTGGCTCACAGCCATCTGTAATGAGATCTGATGCCCTCTTCTGGTGTATCTGAAGACAGCTACAGTGTACTTATATATAATAAATAAAATAAAAAAAAAGAATATTTTCTTTTTCTTTTTTTAAAGATTTATTTATTTTACAGATGGTTGTGAGCCACCATGTGGCTGCTGGGAATTGAACTCAGGACCTCTAGAAGAGCAGTCGGGTGCTCTTAACCGCTGAGCCATCTTTCCAGCCCAATATTCTTTTTTTTTTTTTTTTTTTTGGGTTCTTTTTTTCGGAGCTGGGGACCGAACCCAGGGGCTTGAGCTTCCTAGACAAGCACTCTACCACTGAGCTAAATCCCCAACAAAAGAAAATATTCTAACACTAGGGAAGTATTATGGTTTAAGCCCATTATCTTAGCTACACAGGAGGGAGAGATAGGAGAATTGAAAGCTCAAGATCTGCCTCGGTTACAACGAGAATTGAAACTCAGCTGCCCACCCACCCACATAATGTTCAACTGATCTGTCCTGATGACTGGGCAACTACTATATAAGCATATCAAAAGTCATCAAATCATACAATAGGTAGGGGCTGAGCACAGTTCTGTGGCAGAGGATCAAGAGGACAGGGTCATCCTCTCCTACAAACCAAGTTCAAGGTCAATCTAGTGAGACCTTGTACCAAAACAAAATCATGGACCACTGAGACAGCTCAGTCGATAAAGGTGCCTGTCACCAAGTCTAATGATAGGTGTTTGATCCCCGAGACCCAACATGGTAGAAGAGAACTGCTTACTGAAAGCTACCTTAGGATCTCCTGTGTACCTCAGCATGCATACAATCATACATAGGAAGTTTTAATTTTTAGGTTTATTTATTTTATATATGAGTGTTTCCCTACATGTATACTGACATGTAGATGCATACCATGTATGCCTTGTGTCTGAAGAGGTCAGATAGTTACAGATGATTATGAAACACCAAATAGGTGCTGGGAATCAAATATGGGTCCTCTGTGAGAGTAGCAAGTGCTCTCAACTGCTAAGCCATGTCTCCAGGCCCAATGTTAAAAAATTTCTTTTCACCTACTTATCTATCTATCTATTCATCAGTCTGTCTTTCTAGCTATCCAGCCACCCACTGATCTAACTAATGTGTGTGTATTGATTAAATGTCTATCTGTGTACCCACATACATGCCTGGTCTCCAAGGAAGCTGGAAAAGGTGGACAGATCCTCTGTAATTAGATTTAGATAGTTGTGAGCAGCCATTTGAGTATTGAGGATCTGGGTCCTCTGGGAAAGGAGTCGGTGCACTTAATCATCAAGTTATCTTTCCAGCCCCTGTTCTACTTTTTCTCTTTTCTTTTTTGAGACAGTGTTTCTTTGTGTAGTCCTGGCTGTCCTGGAACTTGTTTTGAAGACTAGGCTGGCCTCGACCTCATAGATCTGCCTACCACTGCTTCCCAAATGCTGGGATTAAAGGCATGTGCCACTACACCCAGTCTCCTGTCCTACATTTTTATCCTTATCCACAACAACTAGAGCAGGCAAAATGGCATATGTTTGGTTTCAGAGTTCAGATCCCTCAGTCCTTACCTGGCATACCCTGCCACCAACCCTGAACTTTCCAGCACAGGGACTGGGCTGTCCTTCCCCCAGAGGCTTTTCCCTATATAATTCAGACATTTTGGTCTCTCATCTCTTTTCCTTCTCTCTCCTCTCGCTCCCCTCTCTGAGAGTGTTCTTTCTTGCTTTTGCTTCCCCATGCCCCCCCCTCTTTCCACTTCCCATGATGATTTTTCTGGCTTCAGTCCTTAGGGCCAGTGAATCCTCCCTAGAGCAGCTTCCCAAAGAACCTGCATTTATATATCTGTATTTTAAAATTTGGCTTGAATTGGCTCATTTCACTGATGGAGAAATAACTTATGTATACCTTTAATTCTAACACTTAGGAGGTAGAGGCAGACAGATCTTCTGAGTTTGAGGCTACATATCCAGTTCTAGGCTAGCCAGAACTACATAGTGGGACCCTGTCTCAAAACAATAACCCAAACCCTACCAAGTAAAAAACATCCCCAAACTTTCAAATATTAACATTTTGGCCTCTAGTCTCTCCACTCATGTGCACTACATGTGTATACACACAAAAAGCTCCTTTGATCTGAGACGTTAGTTCAGTAGGCAGAATGTTTTTTCCTGTCTAGCATCCATGGGTTTGGTCTCCAGTACAGTGTATAGTAATGACTACCTGTAATCTCAGAATTTCAGTACTCATGAAGAAGCCACGCTAACTATAGTGTGAGGTCTCCCTGGTATATATGAGGCTGTCTCAAGACAAACTATATTTCTCTCAGGTGTGATTAAGGATTTACGATGGGGAGATTATCCAGGA
The DNA here is from genome assembly GCF_011064425.1 of Rattus rattus. NCBI lineage: Eukaryota > Metazoa > Chordata > Mammalia > Rodentia > Muridae > Rattus > Rattus rattus. The sequence continues at coordinate 83,353,270 of NC_046162.1, forward strand.
GGGTCTAAAAGCAAATCACACCGCATGCAAAAGGGTTAGAGGAATACAAAGAACTGAAGTCAGAGACAAGACACTAACTAAACTGTTTAGCATGCTTGGAAAGTGGACTCAAGTGATGTCATACATAAGTGATGTGAAGCTTAAAAGGTTAAGGTAGTAAATCCCTACCTAGGGGGTTGGGGATTTAGCTCAGTTGTAAAGCACTTGCCTAGCAAGCACAAGGCCCTGGGTTCGGTCCCCAGCTCCAGAAAAAAAAAAAAAAAAAAAAAATTCCTACCTAGGAGCCACCAAAAATTCCTGGAATGCAGCTCTACTTTCTGGCTGTAAGGTAAACAACAATACTACATTTCCCACCTATCACAAGTGTGACAAATTTACTCCAATCAAACCATTGAACCTGTGGTAATTTGTTAGTGATAATACCAAATTGTGGGGAGAAAAAAAATATAAACTTAAACACAAAAGATAGGTAATACAGTTGTTTGGTTTTAGACCCAGGGACAAGGGACGGAGGTGCATATTTTATGTGTCTCAAAGTAGACCTGGCCTCCAGGTTCTCCCAGCATCCCTCAGTCCTTAGCTGGCATACCCTTTCCAGCCATGGGCTAGGGTGCCCTTCCTTCAGAGATTCTTTCCTATATAATCCAGACACTTTGGGCTCCTGGGCTCTTCCCTCCTCTCACACTCATGCATGCACACGTGCACTCTCCCACTCTCCCACTCTCCCCCCTCCCCTCCTCCCTGGAGGAGAAATAACAGCAAGTATCAAACAACTAATTTGCCTCTTGTCTTAAAGAGCTTGCTCAGGTGTAAGAAAATGCAAGCTCCATTTTTTTAAGCAACATGAACATCAGGGATAGCATAAACTACAGCCTCAAACTACCACAGTTTGGCGCTGCACATTTAAAGAAATCACAAGGTTCAGCACATCTGAAATGCAATGGGTAAGCCTCACTCTAGGGAAAATACCTTCATGTCCATGACCTATCGGCTAATTCTAAGTTTCTACTTCTTTTCTTTTTTTTTTCCTTTTCTTTTTTTCAGAGCTGGGGACCGAACCCAGGGCCTTGCGCTTGCTGGGCAAGCGCTCTACCACTGAGCTAAATCCCCAACCCCTAAGTTTCTACTTCTTACTCCATGGAATCTTACTTCAAATTCAGATCACTCCAAAGAATGATAACTTTTCTCATAAGGACTTTGTGATGTAAATCATGGTTTTGACATACTTGAGAAAGGTATTTTTTCCTCCCAAGACTGAGTTTCTCTGTATAGCCCTGGCCATCCTAGAACTTGCTCTGTAGACCAGGCTGACCTCCAACTCGGGAGAGCTGCCTGCCTCTGCCTCTGAGTGCTGGGGATTAAAGGTATGCGCCACCACTGTCCAGCAGAAAGAGGAAACCTTAATTGAGTAACTTTCTCCATCAGACTGACCTGTGAACATTATCTGTGGAGTATTTTCTTGATTGCTAACTAATGTTGGACCCTGTGGGCTGTACCAAAGGTAAGAAAGTGGGTAAGGGGGGGCTGGAGAGATGGCTCAGCGGTTAAGAACACTGACTGCTCTTCCAGAGAGGTCCTGAGTTCCATTCCCAGCAACCACATGGTGGCTCACAAACATCTGTCATGGAATCCAATGCTGTCTTCTGGTGTGTCTGAAGACAGCTACAGTGTACTCACATACATAAAATAAATAAATAAATCTTTAAAAAAAAAGACTAAAAAAAAAAAAAGAAAAGTGGGTATGGACTATGTAAGAACCTATGTAAGGACCATGAGCCTGAAAACAAGACATTAAACAGTGCTCCTCCATGATTTTTGCTTTAAGTTCCTACTCTGACTTTCCTCAGTGATGGACATAACCTGTAAGATGAAATAAGCCTTTTCCTCACCATGCTGTTCTTGGTCATGGTACTTATCACAGCAACAACACTCTAACTAGGACAGACTTTTACAATTGTAGGGCAAAGAATTTGCAAGCTGTTAATACCTATGAAGCAATACATTATATTATTATATCTACCAAAATATTATGAACTACAGGTCTATACAGCTGGGGCTGTAGCTCAGTTGGTAGAGTTCTTGCCTAGCACACACAGAGCTGAGGGTCTGATCCTCAGCATGGGCTGTAATGGCACATGCCTGTAATCACAGCACTCAGGAGGAGGAGGGAGGGGAGGAGGATTAGAAGTCATCCTCAGCTACAGTAGGTAATGAATTAATCATAAATCATTAAAAAATACAAAGAGAAAAATAGAGCCAATGAGATGGGTCAGCAAGTAAAAACACTTGCTACCAAGCTGTGAGAGGGCACAGATCCTCCACTTCTCCCAGCTGGAGACACCTTTGATTTACTATGACCTGACCTCTTTTGCTACTTATGCCCTGAAAAGTCCCTTGGGAAAATACACTGTTCTAGAAACAGTTGAATTGCCACAGACAACTGCTCAAAGAGCCAGAGTTGGGGTCAATCTAAAGTCAGTGGGAAAGTTCCACTGCAAACCTCCAAGCACAAAGACCCCTCACTTCCAGGGAGGGTAGGGCTAGTTTAGTTCCCAGAGCAACTGCAAGCCAAACTCCCAACCAACCTCCCCTTGAGTCCCAACTGTCCCCCCTTGGAAAGTCCAGAACTGTGCACTGATCACAAGTCAGTTTAGAGGTCACTTTGCCCCATCAATAATACCCTGCCTAGGTACCAATTGTTTGAATTCTGCTCCAATTGTTTGCAAGGTATATAACTCCCTGTTAGAGTCTGCTCTGGGTTGTCTCCCCTTTAAGTGGGATGACCCCGACATGTTAGAATGATTAAACTCCTCTTGCTATTGCATTGATCACTGCCTCAGTGAGTCTCATTCAAGAGGTCCTGGAAGAGGTTCAATTCGGACCTCACACTGCAAGTTTTTGGCTGTTAAACTGCTTGTTTGCTTTAATTTGCCCCTGCAACTGCCAACTGGATATAGTTTTTCTACGTGCTTTATCTTTAAAAACTTCCTGTAATACGCACTTGAAACTGGTCTTGAGAATTGTTTTTCTCCAGGCAGTCACCCATCTTAATGTAAGACTCTCAATTCATTCAGACTTTGGTCTCTACCTCACAATAAAGTCTGCCCCTGGGATGCCATGATGAGAAAGTATTCCCCACAAGGCTCTCTTCTTACCCCTGTGTGTGTGAGACTACATACATACTAAAACATATAGTTTATTTATCATTATTCTTTTCTTTTTCTTTCTTGAGACAGAGTTTCTTAATGCAGTCTGGAGCTTGATATGTAGATCAGGCTGGCCTCAGACTCACAGAGATCTGCCTGCTGAGATTAAAGGCATGTAGGCCACAACGCCTGCTATTATAATGTAAGTTAAAAGTTCAGTTTCAAAGAGAGAAAAGAAAGTATGCGTGTAAAACAATGCTTTTAAGAAAAAGTGTATGGGTGCTCTGTATGTCTGTGTACCACATGCATTAAGTGTCCTTGGATGCCACAAGAAGGCACTAGATTTTTCTGGAACAGGAGTTATGGATGGTTGTGAGGTACTAGATCCTCTGGAAGAACAGTCAGTGTTCTTAACCAATAAGCCATCTCTCCAACCTAACAATGCTGCTTTAAACATCTTACTCAAACTAAAAATGACAATTAAAAATGGAGATGTCTGACATGGGAAGAAAAAAAACAGGGACACGGGGTGGGGGTGGGGGACCTTTCAAGTGCTAGAAACTGAACTCTGGGGCTCACACATCCTAGAAAAGTGATCTACTTTTGATGGTTTGCTAGTTGTTTTATATTAATGAATGAATGAATTCATTAATATTTTCAAAACAGGGTTTCTCTGTATAACAGAGCACTGGCTGTCCTGGAACTCACTTTGTAGACCAGGCCAGTCTTAAACTCACAGAGATCTGCTTGCCTCTGCCTCCCTCCTGAGTGCTGGTATTAAGTATAAATATGTATTTAATATATATGCATATAAATAACATACATACATATATAAAACATATACACACATATATGCATAATCTAAAAGAAAGTGTATATTATATATATACAGATATATAATATCTTATACCTTATATACACATGTGCATATATACGACTTATAAATAAAGCATCACCTCTCTGGTGTAGAATAAATATTAAGTGTTTGCTCTGGCAACACAGATAGTAACACTGGAATGATACAAAAAAGATTATCATGGCCCCTGTGCAAGCATATGACAATTTGTGAAGCATTCCAGATAAAGAAAAATAGAAATGTCAAGATACTTTGAAATCTGGGTTGCAACTAAACACGAAAGAGAAAAAGGAGTTACACGTAAACTAAAGCACCATTACCACAATTTTCAAAGCTTAAATACTAGTTTTAGAAGTTTTGTGACTTGAAAATCTTTTTTCTTGTCAACACTTACTTATTCATTTATTTACTGATTGTGTGTATGTGTGTAGGCATGTATGTGCCATGAAACAGTGTGTAGTCAGAGGAAAACCCATGAAGTCAGTTCTTTTCTTCCACCATGTGATTTCTAAGAATTAAATTCTAGTTTGCAGATTTGGAAGCAAGCATCCTTACCTAATGACCATTCATATTGGTCCTAGGAGTACCTTATTTACTTGTTTATTTATCAGTTGTTGGGTATGAAGGTGCCATGATGCACATGTGGTGATCAGATCAGAAGACAATTTGTGGGTCCTGGGAATCAAACTCAGGTCGTCAGGTTTGGCAGGAAAGCCCCTTACCTGGCTTTCTATGCATACTTTTTAGATTTTTACATTTATTTAGTATATGTGTCTGTGTGTGTATGAACTTGCATGCAAGTGGCACAACTCGTGATCCCTCAGAGGTGATCAGTTGGATCTTTCGTTCCACCATGTAGGTCCTGGGACTAGAACTCAGGGTCCTCAGGGTTTGGCACTAAATGTCTTTCTCATTGAGCTATCACACCTGTCCCCTAGTGATACCTCCTTAAACTAATAACAGTGTCCTTAACAGGTCCGCAGCCTTCACAAAATTCAGTTACAATATTTCACAAGGTGTTTGTCATTACTGGCCTACTTATGCATACCATCTGCCTTAGGACAAAGAGGTGACATTACTAAGCCAGGCATGGTGGCTGACACGTGTCATTCCAACACTTTGGGAAGCTGAAGTACAAGGATTGATTGCCTCAAGTTTGCAGCCAGTCTATACTGCATAGTAAGTTATGGTAGCCTACGCTACAGAGACCCTGATTTAAAACCAATAAACCAACCACAACACCCACAGAATATTGAGTCAGGCTTGGCAATGCATACCTGTGATCCCACTACTCCAAAGGAGCCAAGAGGATTATAAATTTGAGGTCAACTTTGGAATCACAGAAGTCTCAAATTTGAACAAATGGACTGCAGATATAGCTCAGTGGTAAATGGCTTCTCTAGCATGTGTGAGGCTATAGATTCCCAGCACTAAAGTGATAGGTTATTTCTCCACCGCTGAAACGAACCGATTCAAGGCAGATTAGACTATATTAAAAGCACTTTTATTGGAACGCTGCTCTCGGGGTGGGGGGGGTAGTTCACTGGCCTCAAGGACCAAGGCCAGGGAAGTCACTATGTGGAAAGGGGGAGGGGAAAAAGGGTTCAAGCCTAGAGAAAGAACAAACAGAGGTGGGGGTGGGGGGTGCAGACTAAAACATCTGAATTATATAGGGAAGAGCCTCTGGGAGAAGAAGGTAGCTCAGCCCTTGGGCTGGAAAGCTCAGAGTTGGGAACAGGGTATGCCATCTAGGAACTGAGGGATGCTGGGAGAACCTGGAGGTCAGGTCTACTTTTGATATCTAAAATGTGCACTGCACCTACCTCAGTCCCTTGTCCTGCCAAACAGAAAGATTCATTTTGTAATTACATTTTATTTATTTATTTCCTGAAAAGGAAAGCATGTGTGGAGGTCAGAAGACAACTTTCAGGAGTCAGTCCTCTCCTTTCACCATGGGGGCCTGATCCTTTTCAGGTTTTTTTTGAGAACAGTGTCATTATATAATTATGACTAGCCTGTTACTTAATACATAATGCCCTTAAATTTGAGACAGTTTTCCTGCCTTGGCCTCTGAATGCTGGAATTACAGATGAGACAATGTGGGACAGTGGACCAGGAAACTTGGTAAGGCAGAGGGATTCTGAGATCCCAGTACCCAGATACCCACCTGAGATGGTAAGTGCCTCCCTCCTCCCTACTAGATTGCTTGCCCTGAACTCGTGTCCACACTCCCCACGTTGTTCACATTGCCCTGAACAGAGTTCTCTATGCTAATGAGGTATCCAGAGACCCTGAGGGTTTAGCCAATAAGCTTCCCCTCCCACACATTCCTCTTTACAAACGGTATTTAATCTCTGGTCCACCCTGAGGAGTTGGTTTGCATCCATTTTCCACAATGAACAATCAGTAAACAGTTTGGAACCAAGGACTGCCTCTTGCATCAAGAACCCCAGTGAGGAGCATGAGAAAGCCTTCTGCTACCTAAGTCTCCCACAGAAGGCCTCTCTGTGCTCCTAGACAACTGTTGCCAAGCTAAGGACTTTCCACAATGAGCTAAGCCGAAATTCTCACCCCACAGCTTCAGGCTTGTCGCTGCCCTCAGCCTACAGGCCCCAAATTCCCAGCTGCCTGAATGTCCAGGAGTTAGGGAGCACCCGGTCTTGGCCTCGTTGTGGGCCCATGGACCCCCAACACTTCATTCCCTACTCCTCTGTGTGGCACCCCAGCCGCGACTGGATTCTCAGAAGTCAGGGAACCCCAACTTTGGTCTCCCACATGATAGACTGTGTTTTCCTACCCTGAGTGTGTCTTAGCACTTCCCTAAAGCCCAGCCTCTCCAGTGGTACTTCCACACCCCGGAGGGGGTGATGGGGGAAGAATGAGGACCCACAAGACGCCATGCTCTGCCTTTGATTTTTTTTTTCTTATAATAACTTGTGTGTGGGCATGTATTTATGCCAGGGAGTTTGGGCGCATCAGTGCAATGGAATGCATATGGCAGTGAGTGAACTACTGGCCATCACCTTCCACCTTGATTATGCTGGCTTGTGTTATGTCAACTTGACACAAGCTAAAGTCATCTGAGAGGAGGGAGCCTCATTTAAGAAAGTGCCTCCAGAAGACCAAGGTATAGATAAACCTGTAGGACATTTTTTTTTTTTAACTTAGAGATTGATGGGGAAGGGCCCAGTCCATTGTGGATGGTACCATCCCTGGGCTGGTGGTGCTTTGATCTATAGGGAGGCAGACTGAGCAAGTCCTGAGGAGCAAGCTAGTAAGCAGCACCCCTCCATGGCTTCTGCATCAGCTCCTGTTCTCCAGGTTTCAGCCTTGCTTGAGTTTCTGTCCTTTTAAGATGAGCTGTGATGTGGAAGGGTATTAGTGTTTCATCACAGCAACCGTAACCCTAACAAAGATACCACTGCATATTCCAGGTCAGTTAGCCCACAAGCTTCTAGGGAGTTTCCTATCTGTCTCACATCTCAATGTAGGAGCAATAGGATTGTATAGTGCCACTATGCTCAGTTTTACAAGCATTCTGGAGATTTGAACTTAAGTCTTTATGCTTGCATGAAACACACTTTATCCACTGAACTATCTCCCTAGCTCTGATAATAATTAAAAAGAAAAAAAAAACACTCAACAAACAGAGATGTAAAGAGTTGGAGAGATAGTTAAGTGGATAAAAATATTTGCAGTTAAACCTGAAGACCTGAGTTGGATTTCTGGGATTCACATGGTGGAAGGACAGACTACTGGAAGTTGTCTCCACAGCTCACATGATCAACTGCTCTTGCACAACCTTGCATGCTCGCTCTCTCCCTCCCTCTCCCTCTCCCCCTCTCTCTCTCTCTCTCTCTCTCTCTCTCTCTCTCTCTCTCTCTCTCTCTCTCTCTCGTACCAGACAGACAGAGAAGAGGGAAATTCCAACAGATGCTGCCACATAAATTAATCTTGAGAACATCATCCAAGTGAAGCACATCAGTCCCAGAAGAACAATTACTGTATTATTGCATTTGCACAAAGTATATATTCATGAAGGCCATGAAGGCCACACTCAAAACTCAAAGCAGCGCTGGGATTGACAGGGACTAGAATGTGATGCAAAGTTTCAGCAGAGAATGATCACACACACACACACACACACACACACACACACAGTGGTTTTTGGTGTGTGTCTCTGTGTTTTTTAGTACTGGGAATTGATATTCAACATTCAAGGCAAGCATTCTACAACTGAGACGCATCCTGAACCCTCTTTCTATTTTTTGAGATTAGGTTTCAACTGCCCAAACTGGACTTGTGTTCACTCTGTATGCCAGGGTGAGCCTTAGAACTTTGATCATTCTGTCTCAACCTCTTGAGTAGCTGGGACTACAGGTCTGTGCCACCCTGTCTATTAAAAATTAGATTGTAGATATTAACAGCATCTAATTGCCCAAGTACACAGTCAAGTAGTTTAACTTTCCAAAATGACAAAATACAAACTCAAAAAGCAAATCCACTGCATTTGACCAAGCTAACTCCATTTTTCTCTTTTTATTTACTTATGCTATTAGTTTTTTAATAATTTTTTTCATTTTATGTATATTGTTGCTTTATCTGCATGTCTGTGTGAGGTCGTCCAATTTCCTGGAACTGGAGTTAGAGAGTTTTAAGATGCCATGTGGTTCATTCATCCTCCGGAAGAACAGCCAGTGCTCTTAACCACTGAGCCATCTTTCCAGTCCTATCATTCGTTTGTTTGTTTTCATTTGTCTTTGGTTTTGTTGAGACAGGGTTTCTTTTGTGTAGCCTTGAGTGGTCTGGAACTCAGCTATTGGCCTGCCTCTGCCTCCCAAGTGCTGGGACTAGAGGCCTGTGTCACCACTACCGGCACCTTTTCTCTCTCTCTTCTCTCTCTTTTTTTTACCTTTTCTCTTTTTTTAACTATCTTCTCACCTAAACCCAACTGCTTTATAAACATTAAGCACGAATTCTCCCTGTAGATAGCACCTAATAATTACTGAATGCTCAAATACAAATCTTATATAAGCTAAACAATGTATTTACATAAACCATATTTTTGTCCAGTTTTACCAAGCTTTCCCCTGAGGCATCAAAAGGGATAAATACATTCTCCTTCTCCCAGGAGGGTCACAGAATTTAGAGATTGCTCAAGATAGCAGAAAGAGTTCCAAGTTTAAATTTTAGTTTCAAGAAAACGAGTGGTTTTTACATCCTCTTACTTTGTGTGACTTGTCTATGCATATTTAAGAAAAGTGGCATTCACCACACTGTTTGACATGTTGCTACTTTCCTTAGTACTTGAAAGACTGATTTGGAGTGTTTATAGCTTGAATAAAAATCCAGGCTAAGAATCACTGCCGAGGTAGGAGAGGTAGTTCAGCAGGTAAAAAAGACCTTGCTGCCAAGTCTGGTAGTCTGAATTCCATCCCCAATACCCACATGATGGAAGCCAAGAACCAATTTCTCTCACCTTCACTCTAGCCCTGCGGCCTGTGTGTCTACGCACAAACACAAAAGAAATATAATAATAGGGGCTGGAGAGATGGCTTAATGGCTAAGAGTGCTGACTGCATTTCCAGAGGTCCTGAGTTCAATTCCCAGCAACCACATAGTGGCTCACAACCATCTGTAATGGGATCCGATGCCCTCTTCTGATGTGTCTGAAGACAACAACAGTGTACTCATATATATTAAATAAATAAGTCTTTAAAGAAAGATAATAATAAAAAATAGTTGCTTTAGCTGGGCGTTGGTAGCGCTGGCCTTTATATTCCTAGTATTCAGGAGGCAGAGGCAGGTGAATCTCTGAGTTCGAGGCCAGCCTGCTCTACAGAGCCAGTTCTAGAAGAGCCACACAAGAAACCTACACAAAGAAACCGTCTTGAGAAAACAAACTTAAACAACGACAACAAAAGTTGTTGCTAATACATAGTGCACAAACCGGAGAGTCGCGTATTCCTTTATCCCACAATTTAAAGTTTAGATGCTGTCTTTAAAAAAAAAAAAAGTAGTTTTTTTTTTTGTTTTGTTTTGTTTTTTTTTAAACGTAGGGTACGGCTCACTTTTTAATATCATCTTCCACATTTCTTAGGTAAAAAAAACCTCATAAGCCACCTTCCAAACTGCCACAAGTTCTGTTTAGGAAGCGGTCACTTCCGCTACATGAACATCCCTGGTCAACTTTACTAAGAGCTCCGGTCCCTCCCTCAGGACACTAGAGGCCCAGGCTAGACTACCAGAGGACGACAAGGACAAGATATCTTACTTTTCCAGCTACTTCTTACGCTAGGCAGGCCTGCGGACATTAATGCTCTCAGAAACAGCCACGCTCCGAGTGAGCTCCCCAGTCCGGGTCACCCACCGGAAGCTGTGCGTGCGTGGGCGAGTGCGTGGCTCAGCGCGTGGGCGCCAACCGCTCACTAACGCAGCCCCCAAGGTGTGGGGGGGCTGACCCACAATCCCTCGCGAGGGCGGGAAAGCGAGGGGGTCACTTAGGAAGAAGGGCCAAGGGACACTATTCCTGTGAGGGTGCACAAGTTTTTTAAAACTTTTTCACACCAACAAACTGCCAACTGATCAGTATTCGGTTTCTGCTTCTACTACAACTTCCATCCAGGGGGATGACTCCTTTTAAAGATTCTTGAGGAACCCAAGAAACAGGGCAGAGCATGGTGAGGAAATAAGCCCTATGGGTTCCACTTGGCCTGGTTCCCATCCTCGCGTCTCCAGCCTCATTTTTTGTTTGTTTGTTTGTTTTTGTTTACTGTCAGGCTGTGCTTGAAACGTGAATGACACTAGAAAACAACGCTAAACGTGAATAGTTGGTGGGACTTCCTCAGCAGCAGCAGCAAGGCCTCGTGAGTCTAGGCCGCGCGAGCCCCGCCCCTTGCGCCACACGCATGACGTCACGCCGCAAGTCCGCCCCCGGATGGGCGGGGTTTGCGCCCCTAGGGCTTTAGCGCCTCTCGCTCTACGTCACTACGCGCGTAGGCGCCGAGCTTTCAAAATGCAGAGGGAATTGGTGGGTTTTCCGCTGTCTCCCGCGGTGCGCGTGAAGCTGGTGGCTGCGGGTTTTCAGACTGCCGAGGACGTCCTGGAGGTGAAGCCCTCCGAGCTTAGCAAAGGTAACGACTCCCGGCAGCCAGCTGATGCACCGCGGCCGCTTGGCGCCGCCTCCGTCTTGATTCTCCCGCCTCCGTCAAGCTGTTCTTTGACTGCGCTGTAATTCTCTTGTGGTTGGAACTATGTGAAGCAACATTTACTGATTTGCTTTCTCCGTGCCCGCGCCCTCTGGATGCTTTGAAGAGTGCCTCACTTAATGGTCTAAGGAAGTTTCCTCTTGAACCAGGGTGTCCAATAGATCTATAGAACGGACTTCTCATCTTGAAATTTCATGATAAACCGAGCTGGGAAACAGTCACAAGCCATGAAATTCTCGCTGTTCAAAGATCCTAGGGGAGTGGGAGTTGGACTTGAGAAATGAAGGATTAGAGTAGCACTAGAGACATTTCAGTAAGAAAAGCAATAGAACATTTCCTTAGACCAGGAGAAAGCTCTAGAGGTCCGCGATTTACGGGAATACACACCCCTCCTCCCGACTTTTCTTTTTTTTTCCAGAGATCTTCGGGTTACATATAAGTAGGAACCACTGCATCCTTAATGTACACAAATCCAAACCTGGCTGTGGTCACCTACTATGCCAGTAATACTATGTGCTTCTTCGCTGGTCACCAAAGAGGACAGCATGGAATCTGGTTTGGTTTTTAAGTGTTGTGTATTGAACTCATGGTTTTACCAATGTTAGATGAACACTCCACCACAGAGCTACACCCCTACTCTAATTTTAAATTTACATAGTGGCGATGCTAACTGGGCAGTAGCAGAACGGTAGAGCACTAACAGCTGTTGGTGCCTAAGGCCCTGGTTTGATCCCCAGCTGTTAAATAGCTAACTAGATAATTCATTACCATGTTAGACTTTTGTTTGTTTCAAGAAAAGGTTTCTCAGTGTAGTCCTGACTGTCTGTAGACCATGCTGGCCTGCCTCTCTTCCTAGTGATGGGATTAAACGCGTGGGTTTATGCCTCTAATGGGATAATGCCAGGCTCTGAGTTAAACTTTTTAATCTCTAATGTCAGGGTCTTTTTTTTTTTTTTTCTTCTTTCTTTCTTATTTATAGAAGTTGGGATATCCAAAGAGGAAGCCTTGGAAACTCTCCAAATTCTAAGAAGAGAATGTCTCACAAATAAACCAAGATGTGCTGGTACATCTGTGGCAAACAAGAAGTGCACAGCACTGGAACTTCTAGAGCAAGAGCACACCCAGGGCTTCATAATCACCTTCTGTTCAGCACTAGATAACATTCTTGGGGGTGGAATACCCCTAATGAAAACGACAGAAGTTTGTGGTGTACCAGGTGTTGGAAAAACACAGTTATGGTAAAAATAGGACGTTCCCTACTTAAGGGTGGACTTAATGTAACAAATAGAATATTCTGCTGTGAGTTTGTAGTCAGGAAACCGAGAGGCATAAGGTACTACTTTGTACGTATCCACATCAATCAGCTTATCATTTATATTATCCAGGTACCCCATCTTCTTGATAAAATTCTGGTATCAAAAATGTTTCTTTTGTAATACAGTCCGGTCACTAAACACATACACTCCTAATTAATTGGCTTCTGAGATATATTTGTCAAATGTTTAAAAGTTGATTTATATATGATAAGGATTTCTGAACCAGGTTCGGTGACGTACTCCCGTAATCTCATCACTCAGGATATTGAAGCAGGACTGCTATGAGATAGAGGATATTTTGGGGTATATAACAGTTGCTAGACCAGCCATTGATATATAGCAAGACCCTGTCTCCCCCTCAAAAAAAAAAAAAAAAAAAAAAAAAAAAAAAAAAAAAAAAAAAAAAAAAAAAAAAAAAAAAAAAAAAAAAAAAAAAAAAAAAAAAAAAAAAAAAAAAAAAAAAAAAAAAAAAAAAAAAAAAAAAAAAAAAAAAAAAAAAAAAAAAAAAAAAAAAAAAAAAAAAAAAAAAAAAAAAAAAAAAAAAAAAAAAAAAAAAAAAAAAAAAAAAAAAAAAAAAAAAAAAAAAAAAAAAAAAAAATTTTACCTGGTTATGGCGCACTCCTATAAACATGGCAGTAGGGGTAAAATGGAGACTGAGATAGAAGGATCAGCCTGTGCTACATTGCCAGACCCTGACTCAAAGGGAGATTATGTAAAGCATTCAGTTCCCAGCAACCTAAAACCTACTAAGACTTCTTCCCTACTCACAATTTTGTACAACACCTTAGCTATTACCTAGGCATCTATGATTCATATGTATTTGGAGCTATGGAGAATACATCTCTTTTGCCTTGGGTATTTATTTGCATTTAGAAAACTTAGTGATCTAGTTGATTATATGCAGTTTACAAAAAACATTTTAAATGATTATGATGATGATTTGGTCATTTCATTTCTTGACAGTATGCAGTTAGCAGTAGATGTGCAGATTCCAGAATGTTTTGGAGGAGTGGCCGGTGAAGCAGTATTTATTGATACGGAGGGAAGTTTTATGGTTGATAGGGTGGTAAGCCTTGCCACTGCCTGCATTCAGCACCTTCATCTCATAGCAGGAACACACAGGGAAGAAGGTAAGGTAAAGACAGTTTGTATTTGTGCATATCTCAGACCTCAGTAAGAGATTGTCCCAAGCTAGAAGGTTAACTAGTTAAACTCCAATACTTTTGTTGCAGAATGATATACAGTGCTCTCCCCATAACCCAGGTTGTGTGTGATCCTTTTACCTCAGTCTCCAAAATTTTGGAATGATAGACCTGTGTCATATCATCATGGCAGCTATTAACTTCTTTTTTTGTTTTGAAGATGTATTTATTTATTATATATAAATACATTGTAGCTGTCTTCAGACACATCAGAAGAGGGCATTGGATCCCATTACAGATGGTTATGAGCCACCATGTGTTTGCTGGGAATTGAACTCAGGACCTCTGGAAGAACAGTCGGGCCCATAACCACTGAGCCATCTCTCCAGCCCTTTTTTGAAGATTTTAATTTAAAAAAAAATTAGGGACTAGAGAGAGGACATAGATTCAATTTTTAGCACCCATATGACATCTCACTCCTGTCTGTAACTCAGTTCCAGGGCTTCTGACAGCCTCACACAAACATACATGTAGGCATGACATGAACACACACATAAAAAGAAATTATAAAAAAGCATTTTAAAGTAAGTGTTGTGTGTGTGTGCTCATGTACAGGTGCCCACAGAGATCAGAGGCATCAGATTCTCCTGGAGCTAGAGTACAGTGCTTGTAATACACTCAGAATCAAACTCTTCAAGTTCTTCTGTCTAAAGTGTCTTACCTCTGGGGTTGGGCATTTAACTCAGTGGTAGAGTGCTTGCCTAGCAAGCGCAAGGCCCTGGGTTCGGTCCCCAGCTCCAGAAAAAAAAAAAAAATAAAGTGTCTTACCCCTGGGACAATCTGTACTTTAATAAACACTTAAAACCTCGCTGTACTTTCAGTAGATCTACTGAGGCACTGGGATGTGAAGGTTTTAACGATTGGTTTATGATTAAAGCTAAAGGGTTTTTGGTGACTATTTTACTAACTTAGTTTGTATTTGAAGAAGCCAGTGTCTACTAATCAGAAATGCTGTTCCTGATACTCTTCTACTTCTAGGTCCCTGAGGATGACCTTTCTGATGGGAGCTAACTGCCTCCTCTTCCCTCCTGCTGGGTTACAGGTCTGAGCTATCCTGTGCAGCTAGTTTCTTTCCCCTGCTTTGTTCTGTCTTTTGTTTTTGTATTGTTGAGGATCAAACCCAGAGCCTCGGGTTATCATCTTGTCATGGATCAAATATATCATAGGGGCTGAAGAGATGGTTTATTTGTTAAGAGCTCTTGCTGCTCATGAAGAGAGCCCAGCTTTGGGTCCAAACACCCACATAGCAGCTTACACCTGTCCATACTCCCAGTTTCAGGGGGTCCGATGCCCTCTTCTGGTCTCCATAGGCACCATTCATGTGCATGGTGCATGTACAAGGAGGCAAAACACCCAATAGCATTAAAATTTTTTTAAAACATTTTGAAATGTAATAGTTTTTCATTTCAAAACCAAACTGACTTTATATTCTTTGATTTATATGTTTGGGTGTTTTGCCTGAATATATGTCTGTACTGTGTGTGTACAGTGCCCTTGGAAGCCAGCAGAGGGCATTAGATCCCTGAGTTACAGGGAGTAGTGAGCTGATGTGTAGGTTCTAGGAATCAAACCCTGGTTGCTCTGGAAGAGGAGCCAGTACTCCTAACCACTGATCATTTTTCCAAGCACCTTTCCCTTTTTATTTTTTGAGACATGGTCTCAATATGTAACTTGCTGGCCTAGAACTTCCTACATAGACTAGGATGACCATGAACTCTAAACCAAATCCAAGGTTAGGAAGATTTCATGTTATTGTTATTATTTAAAAATCAAATTACGGTATTAGGGACTGGAGAGATGGCTCAGCAATTAAGAGCACTGACTGCTCTTCCAGAGATCTTGGGTTCAATTCCCAGCAACCATATACATGGTGGCTCACAACCATCTGTAATGATATCTGATGTGTCTTCTGGTGTGTCTGAAGACAGCTATAGTGTACTCATATACATACAATAAATCTTTTTTAAATTACAGTACTAAAGGGAAAATATAATCCATTGGAACATTTTTTCCTTTGAATTCTTAATTAGTTTTCCTAAAAACAGGAAAGAAACTTCAATTGTAATACTCTGTTGAGTGGAAATAAAATCTGGAGACAGGGAAAGAAAAGACTTTAGTTTTATTGTAAATAAGTAATCCCTAGTATGTAAAGAAACAATGGAAAATATAAACTAATAGGTGAGGTAGAAACTTAAGGGTCTATCTTTGGGAAGTTGGTTGGATGGTATTTTGCTGGGGAAAGCACTTGGACTCAGGTGTGAAAGGCTAAGAGAGACTCGTGGAGGAATGTTTAGCTGAAGCAGACACAGAAGGATGTTCTGCTAAAGCAAGCAGGAGAAAAGACATGTGATAAAGGATTCTTTACTAACTACACACATGTATTGCTTTGCCTTACATTGTGTAGTTGAGCTCCATTTGTCAGACTTCATAGAGAGAAATGCACCAAAAAACTTCTGGTATGTGCTGCAGTTTCTTGCCAATTCCTCAGACTCTGGCTGATTGGAAGCACATGCTAAGGCAAGACCTGTGCTGAGGCAGGGCACATGGAGAACACGTGATGTTTGGAGGGTCTAAATAGAACCTGCTGAAGTGACTGAGACAGAGCTTGGTTTGCTGGTACAGCAATACTGTGGGTCTCAGTCTTAGCTGATCTTCACTTCCCTGAGAGAGGTATAGCCAAGAGCTCCTGGTGTTCTGTTGTTCTCTCCTGATGACTCAGGCCGAGGCTGAGGCCTGGCTGTCAGGTTGTGTCACCACTGTTGCTAACCATTCTACTGAACGGGACTGCTGGTGTATCTATGAAGAGTGGATTGAGCTGCTGCCGCTTGCTAACCTGTGAACTGAACTATGGGAGTTGCTAGTTGTTACAAAGAACCTTTCTAAACAGATCCACGTCCCCCATATCCTTTCTTTTCCACTAACTCTGGTGGGTGGTAGGCTACAAGGGAGGTTGAAGCAATTAAGAACCATCATTAAAATTAGGTTTGAAAAAATTATAATAGGTCAGCCATCATCAAATCACAGTTTACAGTCATTTCACAATAGTTCTGTTAAGAAAGTATGTTTTACAATGATACAAATATATTCTGTTCTGTTATTAAAAAATAACTGATTATTTATGATTGGCACACTATTAGAACAAGAAAAACTAAACTATTTAAGATTGCTTTGTTTGTTTCAGAACAGCAGAAAGCCTTGAAGGATTTTACTCTTGAAAATATTCTGTCCCACATTTATTATTTTCGTTGTCACGATTACACTGAGCTGCTGGCACAAGTCTATCTCCTTCCAGATTTCCTTTCAGATCATTCAAAGGTATGGATCATACTACTAAAATAACATTTTTAAGAGTGTTGATAACACAAAAATAAACAGTAGCATAGTATTAACTTAATGCCAGTCCAAAAGCCCCTCTTTCCCTGCCCTACAACTTATTTTTTTTATTTTTTATTATTGGATATTTTATTTATTTACATTGCAAATGTTATCCCCTTTCCCATTCTTCCCTCTGGAAACCCCCTATCCTATTCTCCCCCTCCCCCTGCTTCTGTGAGGGTGCTCGCCACCCACCCATTCCCACCTCACCATCCTGGCAACCTGCCCTACATCTATTTACTCATTTTTAATAGGTATGCTATTCACATTTCAAAATACTATATATTCATTGTAGAGTCTTAAGGTTGAAGTATCTGTTGATCACAAATGCAAACATTTATTTCTGGATTCTAGTCTCTTGAGCTATGTACCTATTCTTCCAGGGTTTTTTGT
The DNA here is from genome assembly GCF_011064425.1 of Rattus rattus. Classification (NCBI taxonomy): domain Eukaryota; kingdom Metazoa; phylum Chordata; class Mammalia; order Rodentia; family Muridae; genus Rattus; species Rattus rattus. The sequence goes on from NC_046162.1 coordinate 83,370,766, forward strand.
TTTGTTTTGTTTCTTTGTCTTTTTTTTTTTTCTTTGGTGGGTTTTTGGTGTTTTAAGACAGGGTTTCTCTATGTGTAGCTTTGGCTGTCCTGGAATTCACTTTGTAGACCAGGCTGGTGTCAAATTCAGAGATCCAACTTCCTGTGCCTGAGGAGTGAGTGTACACCATACTTTGCTGACCTTGACCTCTCAATCCCCTGTCTTCATTCAAGTGCTGGGATCCAGGCTTGTGCTGCCATAGCCGGCCTGTCCTACCATCATCATCATCATCATCGGATTTTTTTTTTTTTTAAAGATTTTATTATTTATTTATTTTATGTATGTGAGTACACTGTTGCTATCTTCAGATACCAGAAGAGGGCATCAGATCCCATTACAGATGGTTGTGAGCCACCATGTGGTTGCTGGGAATTGAACTCAGGACCTCTGGAAGAGCAGTCAGTGCTCTTAACCACTGAGCCATCTCTTCAGCCCTCATCGGATCTTTTTAAAACAAGGTTTCTTTGTGTAGCTCTGGCTGTCCTGGAGCAGTAGCATATGCATGTAGTACTAGTATTCAGGTAGTGATTACAATGGAATCATTGGATAAGTACTTTCCAAAAGAAAGCCTTTGAAGGGTGGACAGATGGTTCAGTGGTTAAGCGCACTGACTGCTCTTCAGAGGACCTGGGTTAGATTTCTAACACCCACAAGGCAGCTCACAGACACCTGTACGTCTGCTTCCAGGAGCTCCTTACCTTCTTTGGCCTTCACAGGTACCAGGCATGAACATGGTACACAGACATACACACAGGCAAAATACTAATAAACATAAAATAATAAAATGAACTTTAAAAGAAAACTTTTGAAGAGATAAAAATGAGTGAGGATAGAGCTCAGTGGTAGCGTGCTTACCTACCATGCTTGGGCAATAGGTTTAGTTCCCAGCATTACAAAAGAAAATTCTAATTTTCATTTGTATTTACCTAATTTGAGTTAGAGTCTCACTGTATAGCCAAGCCTGGCCAGAAACTGACAAACCTCCTGCCTTTACCTCCTGTGTGCTAAGATTACAGCTACATACCACCATGCTCTTACTTTTTTTTAATTATGTAAGTGACTGCAGGTGGGCCCTGGAGGAGGGCATCGGATGCCCTAGAGCAGTGGTTCTCAACCTTCCTAATGCTGCAACCCGTTAATACAGTTTTTCATGTGGTGACCCCAGCCATAAAATTATATCCATTGCTACTTTATAACTGTAATTTTGCATCTTTTATAAATTATAATGTAAATATCTGATATTTAGCCCCTGTGAAAGGGTCATTCAACCCCAAAAGGGTTGTGACCTACAGGTTGAAAACCCCTGGCCTACAGAGATCTGGGGTTCTAGGAAGTTGTGAACTGCCTGACATGGGTGCTGGGAACTGAACTCAGGTCTTCTGTAAGAGCAGTGTACACTCTTAATCGCTGAGCCATCTTCCCAGCTTCGTCAAAAAATGCCCAGCTAGATTTCTTTCTTTTTTCACCCCAAATTTTAAGATTTATTTATGTAATGGAATGTGCTTTGGGGACGCCATCTTTATAATAATTTATTTCCAAACCTAATTTTATTCTCTCTTCTGTCTTTAGGTGCAGTTAGTGATAATAGATGGAATTGCGTTTCCCTTTCGTCATGACCTCGATGATCTTTCCCTTCGTACTCGATTACTAAATGGCCTTGCCCAACAATTGATCAGCCTTGCAAATAAGCACAGACTAGCTGTAAGTAGTATTGGTCAGAAGAACTTCATAGTTAAGACTCTGACATATTAATGTCTAAATTGATACAGATTTCGCCTGACTAAATCATGTGAATATGGGGGGTTTGTGGAGATGGTAGTTGTTTGTTAGAGATGAAGTCTCCATAAATAGCCTGAAACTTGATGATGTTGTCTGGCCTGACCTTGAACTCTATCCTCCTACCTTACCCTTCTTAGAACTGAGATTTCAGATGTGTTAGCAAGCATGGCTTTTAATGTAGATACTTTGTAGAAAAGCCGGGTTTTTGTTTTTTATAGTAGGGATTCGATCCATAGCCTTGTGCATGAAGTGTAGGTAGGCAAGTGTCTACTGCTGGGCTGCTGTATCAGTCCTGGAGCTAATTCTAGATTTGAAATATGAAGGGAAAGGTAACTATGAGGTTAGGAGAACAGGGATACCTGTTTGCCATTTGTTTCCATTCTGCAACCACATCCTCCCACTGACAAAAAATATACTCGTCAAAGGAGAGGTGGGAGATAAAAATGCTTTCAAGTCGTCTTTTTTTAAACCTTGTTAAGGAAGTTCTTAGCACATGCCTGTAGTGCTCCACACACCAATAAAGAACTTTCTCTATAAAATGGAAAACATTTTCTTTTCCAGATCTTATTTTTAAGTTACATTTTATTTATTCTGTGTGCATGTATGTGGTGTTGCATGTATCATAACACACGGTCAGAGAACAACTTGCAGAAGTCAGTTCTTTCTACTCTAGGGTCCCAGGGATCAAACTGAGGTTGTCAGTCTCCATGGCAAGTGCCTTTCAGTGAGCCATCTTATTGGCCCTTTTGCCGGATTCTTCTTGCCAAAGCATAGTGAGTGCCTTTGACTTGGTTCTTACTGTAGATTGGGATTTAGCTTTGCTAATGATGCATTCTGAGGATGCCCAGTAGAGGGCGCTCGGGACAAATAGGCTGCATGGTGTCAGGTCCTTAGGTTTGGTGGTTGGGTGTTGATGTTGTCTTCTTTGTTGTTTTGTTGTTCCTGCTGTTCCAGCTCAGGACTTCAGACATACTAAGCCAACATTCTGCCTTTGAACTACATCACGACATCCCCTGCCCTATTTTAATTTAGTTACCCTGCTCCATTAAGTGTATATAAATTTTGGCTTGTGTGTATGTCCGTGTGTATATGTAGGCACTTGTACAAGAATGTGTGTGCGTGTGCGTGTGCGTGTGCGTGTGTGTGCGTGTGTGTGTGTGTGTGTGTGTGTGTGTGTGTGTGTGTGTGTAGCCAGAGGTCAGCATTGAGTGTCGTCCTCAGTCATTCTCAGTCATTATTTTGAATTTTTAAAAAATGTTGTTTATTTCTTTTGTGTGCCTCTGTGCATGTATGTGTGCATGTGGAGGTTAGAGGATAACTTGTGGTAGTTGGGTTTCTCCCTCCACCATGTATACGTCCCAGGGATTGTATTCACATGACAGGCATCTTTATCCCCTGAGCCATGTCACTGTGGCAGCCACCTTCATCTTTGAGACAAGTTCAGGGAGTTTCTCTAGTTGCCTGTCTCTGCCTCCCTCAGCCCTGGGACTGTAGATATGCTTCTGAGCTCAGGTCTTCATGCTTGCATAGCAAGGACTTTTTACTGACTAACCACCTTAAGTTTCTTTTCCCTTTTAAATCTTGTTTTATATTATTAATAACTTGCAGAAAGGGTGTTGAAAGTTCGTTTTTTTTCCTCTGTGAGAATTTGTGTGCGCGCATGCACGCAAGTGTGTGTGTGTGTGTGTGTGTGTGTGTGTGTGTGTGTGTGTGTGTGTGTGTGAATATGCATGTGTTCCTGAAGGCCAGAGGTCAGCTTCAGACCCTCCTCAGGAGTTGTCTGCCTTCTTTTTTGAGGCTTAGTTTTCTGACTGTCTTAGAGTTTGGCAGTTAGGCTAAGATGCCTGAGATGGCTTAACAATCCAGGGTGGATTGTAAAACGCCCCGTACATGGGTCGTGTTCACCTGGGCCTGGGGATCCTAAGTCAGACCAAGTTCTCAGGCTTATGGATCAAGCATTTTACCGACTGACTTGTCACATCCTTCTTTGGAAATATGGACTCTCTATATTTACTTATTTCCAGACAGAACCTTGTTATATATTCCTAGCTGACCTAGAACTCACAGAATTCTAGACCAGACTGGCCTTGAACTCACAGAGATGCTCCTGTAATTGTTTCCCAAGTGTTAGGATTAAAGCTATGTACCACCATGCCAGGCCTGAAAAAGTACATTCTCCTTAAAAATAATTTATAGCTCTTGTTTTCCTGCATCTTTAGCAGTTTTGAGTATCTAAAAACATTTTCAATTTATTTATGTGTATGAATATTTTTCTTGTATGTATGTATATGTGTCCTGTGTGTTTCTGGTGCCTGTGAAAGTCAGAGAAAAGCACCAGATTCCCTGTAACTGGCATTAAGGATGCTTGTGAGATACCCCATAGGTGATGGAAACTAAACCCAGGTCCTTTGCAAGAGCAACACATATTCTTAACTGCTAGGCCATTTTTTCCACCCTCTTTTTGATTTTTTTTTCTTTTTGTCGTTGTTTTGTTGTTTTGTTTTGTTTTGAGACAGGGTCTCACTGTGTGTCTCTGGATGCCCTGAAACTCACTATGAGGTTTAAAAGAAACCATGTAATTGGACTTTTCTGTACTAAAAAATTACTATTAGGAGACCTGGTCATGGTAGTGCATTCCTGTGATTCCAGCAGTCGGGTCACAGGTTTGAAGCCTACTTGGTATGCATAATGAGTTCTAGGCCAGCCAGGGCTACATACTGAGATTTTATTTCAAAAACTACCACAGAATTACTGTTGTGGCAGGCATTCTTGTTGTGGTTGTTCATGCTTGTAATTCAAGCACTTGAGGAGGCAAGAGAATCAGGTTCAAGGTCAACCTCAGCTATATAACAAATTCAAGACCAGCCTGGGCTACATGAGACCCTGGCTCAGAAAAGGGAAACAAATTTTGGTGCTCTGGGTAAGAGCACTTAACTGTGAAAGGGAGAGGACCTGAGTACAAATCCCCAATACACACATCAGAGCCAGGCCTAGCAGGGCCACTAACCTGGCTGGCTGGCCAGCCAGCACATTAGCATATACACCCTTGCCCATATACCACTGCATCCATATCTCTCTCTCTCTCTCTCTCTCTCTCTCTCTCTCTCTCTCTCTCTCACACACACACACACACACACACACACACACACACACACAGAGTTTTAACACCCTCCTCCATGTATTGACATTACTTTTTTAAGGATGAGGCTAGAGGAGACGGTACAGCAGTTAAGAGCACTGGCTGTTCATTTCAGAGGACCCAGTTTTGATTCTCAGCACCTACTGTGGTTCACACAATGTATTATTTTTTCGGGGTAGGGTCTTATTTAGTTCAGATTAGCTTTGAACTCACTACATAGCTAAGGATTACCCTGAATTTTTTTTTTTTCTCTCTAGAGACAGGGTTTCTCTATGCAGTACTGGCTGTCCTAGAACTCACTCTGTAGACCAGGCTCGCCTCAAACTCAGAGATCTGCTTGCCTCTGCCTCCTGAGTGATGAGATTAAAGACATATGTGCGGGTTTGGAGATTTAGCTCAGTGGTAGAGCATTTGATCAGCAAGTGTAAGGCCCTGAGTGGGGCTGGGTTGGGGATGGGGTGGACGGACACAAAAGATGTGCCACCACTGTCCGGGAAGCCCTGAACTCATGATCCTACTGTTTTTGCTTATCTTTTTAATTTGAGACAAGGTCTAACTATGTAGCTTTGGCAGTCCTGAAACTCGTGCCACCAGGCTAGTCTCAAACATAGCAACCTACCTACCTCTGCATTCCAAGTGCAGGGCATTAAAGGTATGCCCCACTATGCCTGCTGATTTCTTATATTAATGTGACAAAACACCATGACCGAGGCAATTTATAAGTATAAGGCATGTAAATATAAAATATAAATGAGAACATTTAACTGACTTAAAAGGTTCAGAGGGCTTAAAGGCATATACCACTATATAATACCAGTCTGCTTCTACTTCTAAAGTGCTAGGAGAAAAGGCATATAAAGTGAAATTTAAATTTTGAATTTTAAAAAAGTGAAGTTTCAAAGAAGGGGTGGGTACCAGAGAGATGGGATTATGTGTTTGCTTGGTAGCATAAAGACCTGAGTCAGAGCCCCAGCACCTCCATGTGAGCATGGCATTGCACTCCTGTACCCCAGCACTGCTGAAGGTCAGGATGGGGAAAGGACTGCACAGGGGCATCCATGGGTTTTGCCAGCCAGTCTAGTCAAAACAGGAAGCCCACATTCAGTGAGAGACTGTCTCAGAAACTGAGGTAGGTGCTTGGAGGAGGTGTCACGAATCTTTAACTCCAGCACTCAGGAGGCAGAGGCAGGCAGATCTCTGAGTGTGAGGGCAGCCTGGGCTACAGAGTGAGCTCCAGGACAGTGTGAACTAAGACGGAAACCCTGTCTTGAACCGCTCCCAACCCCACAAAAAAAACAAATCAACCAAGAATTCTTTGTTCCTTCAGATTTTTTTGGTCAGTTATATCATGTATTTTGGTAACATTTTTGCAGATAAGTACTAATTTTTATTTTTAAATTTTCACACAAGAACATATTCCCTTCTTCCCTTTTAAAAAAGATTTATGTATTTTATGTATATGAGTATACCGTAGCTGTCTTCAGACACACCAGAAGAGGGCATTGGATCCCATTACAGATGGTTGTGAGCCACCATGTGTTCCTGGGAATTGAACTCAGGACCTCTGGAAGAGTAATCCGTGCTCTTTACCACTGAACCATCTCTCCGGCCCCTTCTCTTCCCTTTTCATCAGAAAAACTTAGAATTTTTAGACAGTTACTTAATTTTGTGTGTATGTTTTGCTTGTGTGCATGTCTATGTACACATGTGGGCCTGGTGCCAGAGGAGGCCATGAGAGAATATGAGGTCTTCTGGACCAAAGGTATAGATGGCTGTGAGACACCATGTGAGTTCTGGAAACTGAGTCTGGGTCCTACAACCACTGAGTCATCTATGTGCAGACTGTTAAACTCATAGGACTGTTTATATACAACTTTTATGTCCTAACTTTCTTATATTTGTCTTCATAGGTTATTTTAACGAATCAGATGACAACAAAGTTTGATAAAAATCAAGCTTCGCTTGTTCCTGCGTTAGGTGGGTAAATGAGGGAGATTAAACTTTTTCCCCCTTGTTTTTGTTTTTTAAGGCAGGTTCTCTGTATCGTCCTCAAACTCAGAGATCTGCCTACCTCCCAAGTGTTAGAATTCCTGGCAGGCCTGGAATTCAATATGTAGACCACCATGCCTGGCTCTGAGATAAAAGATTAACATTTTTTTTCTACATTTTCATCTGGCATTTGATGGATACTATAAGCTTTTGAAAATAAAACTGTCTTATTCACTGACCACATTTATTAAATAGCTGCTCTCTGATAACTGTGTGTCAGAAATCTGAGAAGTAAATATTCAAAATAGAATTCTAAACATTAAAATCCCAGTCTTAGACAGGAAGGAGAAAAAATCTATTTAAAGACAAATCGTACTATGCAAACAGGTATGACTATTTCTAGCACTGTGATTTCATTAGAGCACAATGCTTGAAGATCTATCTCCACTTGAATCCAGTAATATTCTGTGTGGCAAAGATGGTGATACAGACTTAGCTCTAGCTACTGAGGAGGCTGAGGTAGGAGGCTCGTTCTATCCCCCACCGCATAATGAAACCGGTATGGCTGCACTTCTTTAATCCCAGAACGCTAGAGACAAAAGCATGCAGTTCTTCATTCAAGGACAGCCTGGTCTACATATTGAATTCCAGGCCTGCCAGGACTACAGTGAGACCCTGTTTCTGATTGTCAGAAACCTCTATTACTCTTAGGATCTTACTTATATAAAACAGGTTTTGAAACAAAGAATATTCTTATTTTCAGTTTGGTAAAGTAAGATTGTAGTTGACCAGACATTCTAGGTAACTTAGAAAAATTTAAAGGTACTTTATAGTAAATTTTTTTTTTCTTTTAGGGGAAAGCTGGGGACATGCTGCTACAATAAGGCTAATTTTTCACTGGGAACAAAAACAAAGGTCAGTATAGAAATAAGTTCATAATTTCGGAATATCAATCTAATTATACTGAACACTTAGTGGTTTGTTAACATCGGTACCCAGCTTGAGGTTTGCAGTGACCCATAAACAACTTCTGTTGTTGCCTTGTTTGACATCGGTTAGAGCAAACATAGAAACACGTTGTTAATACTGCACATTCAGCCACACAGGGAATTCTTTGTGTATTTAAATGATGGTGTGAATGCACCTGGAACATGTAGGTGGCTAAGGAATTGCTGCCTTCTGATAGTCTTTGAAATCGCTTCTTAGCCATGAAGGAGGAGGTACCCTGTGTTCCCGGAGGAGACTGAAAGAATAAATCAGGACAAAAGGAAAACTTTAGTGTTAGGACTAATATATGTGGAAAATAGGATAGTTTTTCTTAGTTGCTTAATATAGTTCTTGCATGAAATTGTGTCTGCCATTTTTTTCCCTTTCATTGCCCATGTATTTACCTGCCTTTCACAAGTATTGTTCTTTAAAATAAAATCATGGCAGCATGAAGCCTTTGTGTTTGTTTCTAAAGCTGTTGAGCAAGTGAATGAACCAGCTCTCCTTTTCTTTAAAATAGGCCATTGAAAGCTGTGAAGTCTTTTATTCTGAACTTCAAAAGATGTCAGATTTATGCCAGCCTTTCTGCTTTGTGATTAATTGACATAAGCTAGAGAACTCGGTATGGAAGTGCTCTAATAAAAGGGGAAACTGAGGTAGTATGTAGGGCGATAGTGAGCTCAGTCAGTGATACTGCTTTGGTTTTTTTGATTTTTTTTTTTTTTAAAACTGCATTACATGCCACCTTCTAATACTCTTTCAGAGCCATACTGTAGCTAGCTAGGTGTATGTTGGCACAAGACTTATAATTCCAGCACTCAGGAGACTGAGGCAGAATAGCCTGAGTTTGAGGCTAACTTTTGCTGCAAAATTCCAGGCCAGCCTAGGACAGAGTGAAAGAAGTGTATAAAAAGAAAAGAAAGCCATATCATGAAACTATTTCATGTACAAAATTTGGGAGGGGGGGCAGGAGGGTTTGATGCATGGTCTCTCTATGTAGTCCTGGCGGGCTTGGAACTCACAGAAATCTTCCCACCTTTGCCTCTTGAGTGCTGAGATTGAAGGCATGCACCACCATTCCTAGCTGTATTTAATTTTTAAAATGATTTAGTTTTAAGTGAGTATTTTGCCTTACTTTTTGCATGCAAGTCTGTGTAATATGTGCATGCCCGGTGCCCACAGAGGTCAGAAGAGGGCGTTGGATCCCCTGGAACTGGAGTTCCAGAAGGCCATGAGCCACCATGTGAGTGCTGGGAACAGAACTCAAGTCTGTAAGAACAGCAAGCGCTCATGACTGCTCAGCCACCTTTCAAGTCCCTACAGTTACTGGGCTTTTTGGGAACAGCATCTGCAAAGGAGATGCCAACTGCATGAATCACTTTTAAAAGATTATTCAGGAGTGTAGTCAGCATGAGCTTCGAGTCACTGAGACCTGCTTGGCCAGGCGTAATGTTTTTTCCTTTTTCCCTATAATTGTTTTCTAGAACATAGTTATAGTATTGCATACAAATGTGAATGTATAGCTTTAATTCCTTTTTTCCCCAGTAAAGAACTTTAACTCCAAATTGTTTCCTTCAAGTGGCTATATGACAGGACCGTGCATACTTTATGATAACCAGAATGAATTGACCTCATTTAGTAACCTAAGAATTAAGATATTTTTGTTCTTCATTATTTGAAACCAAATATCTTTGTTTTTAAAGTTTGGTGAAATTTTTGCGTGTGAGGATTTATGGGGTTTTGTTTGGTTTGGGTTCTGGGTGCTGGGAATTGAACCAAGGACTTTTTGGCATGCTAAGTCTATGCTTTCCCACTGAGCTATAGGCCCATCAATGTTTTATATTTATTTTTGTGTTTGTTTTTGAAACAGGCTGTTAAGTAGCCAAGCCTGGCCTGAAACTTACTAGATAGTATAGGATGACCTTGATTCTCGAAACTTTTGCCTCTACTTTGTAAGATGAGATGACAGGAGAGACCACTACACCTTAGCCTAGGACATTCCAGGCCAGCGCTCTGCCACTGAGCTATATATACTCTTAAATGCTTTTTTAGATTTTTTCTTAAAAATATGAAAAAGAAGTCATAAATTTATAATTACAGGAATGAACACTTTTATTTTGAATAGAAAATTTGAAAACCAGGACTGGAGAGATGGCTCAAAGGTTAAGAGCACCGACTGTTCTTCTAGAGGTCCTGAGTTCAATTCCCAGCAACCACATGGTGGCTCACAACCATCTGTAATGGGATCTGATCCCCTTTCTGGTGTGTCTGAAGACAGCTACAGTTTACTCATATGAATAAAATAAGTAAAAACAAAACAACAAAAGAACTGAAATCCTTAACTAACAAATCAGTATTGTGAATAGAACTTAGACATTATCGTGCCTGACCTCCATCTTTCACTAGTAACATCTGATTTTATGTTTTGCTTTTAAGAGAGGAACTTCCTATGTAGCTCTGACCAGTCTGAAACTTACTATATAGATCAGGCAGCCTGTTCCTCCCCAGCACTGGGATTCAGGGTGTGCAGTAACATCTAATTTTTAACCTCTGACAAATGACAGAATGACATTCCAACAATTCTTAAATGATTTTGTCGTCTGTGTCCTTATATTATGTGGGTTCTCCAATTTGCATATTCATGATGATACGAGGCCAAGATCGTTCTTTGCCAAGAAGATCTGGTGGTAGAGTGGAGTAATACATCACACCCCCACACAGCATTTCCTATGTGTGCTCAGCTTTAGAGCACATATTGTACTTCTCTCTTGTTTCTTCCTGACCCAAACTATGTAGTTCAACCATATGCTAAGCTTCATCTCCGCTAGGGCTAGGAGCCAAGTGAATCTTTTTGGTTTGGTTTAAAAAGATCTCTTGAAGAAAAGATCTTTTGAGATGCAGACATGACATACAAAATTTTTACCTAGAAATTTGAAGAGGATTTTTTAAGTTGAAAGCTTAATTCCCTTTTGATTTTATATTTTTCCTTTAGAAAGCCTAGCCTAGCCTAGAACTCTTCGCAATCCTCCTGCCTCCTGCTTTATTAGCATTATAGGCATAAGCTACCACATCTGCTGTTCATTTTGGATTCATACTAACTTTGTAAAGCCTTCTTAAAATCTTACTACTTTTTCTTTGATATGGTATCACGGACCTGCTCTTGAGGGAAAGGTTGTGAGTTCAAGACACATGGCAATACTTTGGTCTCGGCCCATCATTCCTGACCATCAAGAGTGAGTGAGCAAGAAAGCACTACGTGTTAATAATTTCATCAAAGCATTCAGATGTACTTGGCACTTTTTTGGACATACCAGTTGTCTTAGACAGGGTTTCTATTCCTGCACCAAATACCATGACCAAGAAGCAAGTTGTGGAGGAAAGGGTTTATTCAGCTTAGGCTTCCACCTTGCTCTTCATCACCAAAGGAAGTACTGGAACTCACACAGGTCAGGAAGCAGGAGCTGATGCAGACGCCATGGAGGGATGTTACTTATTGGCTTGCTTCCCCTGGCTTGCTCAGCTTGATCTCTTATAGAACCCAAGACCACCAGCCCAGGGCACCACCCACAATGGGCTGGGTCCTACCCCCTTGATCACTAGTTGAGAAAATGCCTTACAGCTGGGTCTTATGAAGGCATTTCCTCAACTGAGGCTCCTTTCTCTGTGATAACTCCAGCTTGTGTCAAGTAAACACACAAAACCAGACAGTACACTGGTATTGTAAGATAACTTACCTGATAAGCTAATTTTTTATTGTTGTATATTCACTTGTTTACTCTGTGTGTGTGTGTGTGTGTGTGTGTGTGTGTGTGTGTGTGTGTGTGTGTGTGTGTGTGTATAGTTGGTTCTTTCTCTCTATCAAATGGGTAATGGGGACATTGAACTCAGGTGGTCAGAATTAGGGGTAAGAACCTATGCGTGGCCTCACTGACCCAAAAAAGTGGTTCTTTTGACTTCATGCGTAGTTCACTGGGGAAGAACTTGTCTAGCTTCTACAAGGCCCACAGTTCACTCCTTAGTACTACCCCACCTTAAGAAAATGAAAATTCAAAAAAAAAAAATGAAAATTCCCAAACTATGATTTTTTTAAAAGGCTGGTTTAAATACATAGAGTTTATGACATTTTGGATTCTGATCTTTGTCTGTTTTTTTGCTGTGGGTGGGTAGGTGTTTTACTTACATGTCTGTGTGTTGTGTGTGTGCAGTGCCCTTAGAGATCAAAAGAGAAACCCTGGAACTGGAGTTATAGAAGGTTGTGAGTTCCCATTTGGGAGCCGAGAATAGAATTTAGGTCCTCTGGAAGGAAGAGCAGCCAGAGCTCTTAACTGCAGAGCCATCTTTCAAGCTGCAATTGTTTTCAAAGTAAAAAGTCTTTGATTATTTCTCTCATGAATAATGCTTAAGGAGAGGGGCATTTTTGAAATTAGGAAAGTTAATAAATAGTAAATAAGATGTTCTTTGTTGAGTTTAGTTTTGAAAATAATCTAGGCTTGGTGGTCATGCTGGTAATCCTAGCATTTGGGAAGTGATTGCAGGGAGATTAGGAGTTCAAAGCCATTTTTGACTACATAGTACTTTCAAAACTAGACTGGCCATATGAAATCCTGTCTCAAAAACAAAAAGAAATGAGCATTATATTGTGTAGAAACTAATACAAGTCTATGATTGTTTCCTGTTAAGTTAGAATCTATATTATATAAAAGTGCAATAAAATTATTAAAGTTTTTAGTTAGATTTATACAGCTGGCTGGCATTAAGTACATTCATATTCTTATATGACCTTCACTTATTTATTTCTAGAACTTTGTCATCTTCCCTTACTTCAGTGTTAAGCAATAGTGTTGTCCTTGGCAACCACTGTTCTACTCTCTGGTTTGATTATTCTACGAACCAAATGTAATTGAAATCATACAATATTTGATTTACTTATTTCACTTAGAATAATATCTTCAAGGTTCATTTTGTAGCTATGTCAGAATTTTCTTCCTAACAATGAGAGAGAATGAGATAGAGAGAATGTATGTATTCCGTGTTTTATTTATTTTTCTAGTAGACACCGTTGCTTCAGTCTTTTTGCTGTTATAAATGACTTATATGTTTTAGAAGTAATTTTAGGATGATATCTCAGTGAAGCACTTTCCTAACTTGTACAAGGCCCTGAGTTCAGTTTCCATCATCACAAAAAAGTGATCATTTTTTTTCAAAGCAGTGTGGTATATCTAGGGTGCCCTCACAGTTATAAGTAGCCTAGGTGGTCCTTGAACTTATAGCAGCCCTCACTGCCCACTCCATCTGCTGTAGTTACAGGTGTGTACCACCATATCACACTCCTTAAAAGAAACTTGAAAGATTTTTATGTTCTGACTCTTGACACTATTTGAATGTAGTTATTAAGAGTGTAGATTGTGGAGTTGAGATGGTGACTTAGGCCATAAAGGGCTTGCCGTGTAGGCATAAGAACTGGAATTTTGAGGAAGAAATAGTAGGATCTCTAGGACTTGCTGGCTGGCAAAATTTAGTAATTGAGCTATAGGATCAATGAAAGGCCCTATCTGAAAAAACAGAGTGGAGAGATATAATTCAACCTCTGGCCTCCACATGTATATACACACATATAAAAAGAGCCAAGACTGGAGAGTGGTGGCTCACACCTTTAATCCCAGCTGGGGAAGCAGAGACAGTCAGATCTCTGATTTCAAGGCCAGCCTGGTCTACAGAGTGAGAGTGAGTTCCAGGTCAGCCAGGGTTACACAGAGAAACCCTATCTTGAAAAACCAACAATAACAAACCCCTTAATTATTAAGCTATTCTCAGCTTTCAGTTTTATTTACATTATAGAAAACAGGTTTAGAGAGATAGTTTAGTGGTTAAGAGCATTTTCTGCTCCTCCCATGTGTGTGGTTCCCAGCACACACACTGGTGGGTTACAACTGTCTGTAAATCCACATCTCCAGGGGATCTGATGCTTCTGGCCCCTGACGGTGCTTGCATCCAAGTGTACACACCACATTCAGACACACACCCCTGCACATAATTAAAAATAATAAGAATACATCTTCAAAATCACATATGTATGCAAGCCTACTTACCTTTTAGGGGGAAGACAGGGTATGATGTAGTCCAGAGCCTCAAGCTCTCCATATAGTGAGAATGATGGCCCCTGCTATGCTGGGACTCTCTACAAACTTAGAGATCCAACTGTTTCTGCCTGGGATTAAAGGCCTGTGCCATCATACCTAGCTTTTTAATTTTTTAAAACTTTTAATTATTTTTTTTTAGATTCAGTCTGGCTTTGAACTCCTGAGTTCAAAAAAAATTGTGCCTCTGCTTAACTGAGAATGAAAGCACCCACAGTGCTGCCTGTTAGGAAGGTGTTCACTTTGCCTCTTTAAATATATTTCTCTCCATTTTGTGTTGTTGAGAATACGTGAAACAATCATGGTATAGGACTCTGTAATTTAAATTATAAAATAAGTCATGTGACCTAATTAATTAAGATAATGTGTTTATATGTATTTTTTTCTCCAAACAGATTTGCAACATTGTACAAATCACCAAGCCAGAAGGAGTCCACAGTACCATTTCAGATCACAGTCAGTATTATTTCATCACAGTGGGATTTCACAGTTGTTGGGCAGTAATTATCTGAAGAGGTCATGTACAAATTGTTTCTGTTAATTTTGTAAGCAATAAGCATATTTGAGGATAGTTTAGATGTGAGAACATGATCAAAATAGTATTTATTTACACAGTGCTGTAGTCACAATTGAACTGAAATTTATCTTTGAGAACAGATGAATATATATGTTCCAAGGCATATGTAAAATCTATTAAAGATTTTTATGTTAAAAGTTTTCAGAAAGGAAAATGTTTAACAGGACATGATGGCACATGCCTGGACTTGGGAGGCTGAGGCAGGAGGATCAGTAGTACAAGGCCAGCCTAGGCAGCATGAGATCCTGTCTCAAAACTATCAACAACAATTAAAAAATGTGTTTCTACACTATAGTAATAATTTTGCCCTGTAGATAGTAGTAACACTTTGAAACAACATTAATTTCTTGAGCATTTGTATCATTGGATTCCAGGCCCAGTGGCCTCAAACTCACTGCAGAGCTGAGCATGACCTGGGGCTTCTTTGGGGTTTTTTTTGTTTTTTTGTTTTTTTTTTGGCTATTTTTTATTTACATTTCAAATGTCATTCCCTTTTCTGGTTTCCCATCCAGAGGGTGTTCCCCCACTCAACCATCCACCCTTTCCCACCTCCTCACCCTGACATTCCCTTGTACTGGCGGGGGTCCAGCCTTGGCAGGGCCAAGGGCCTCTCCTCCCATTGGTGCCCAACAAGGCCGCCCTCTGCTACATATGCAGCTGGATCCATGGGTCTGTCCATGTGTACTCTTTGAATGCTGGTTTAGTCCCTGGGGGCTCTGGTTGGTTGGTATTGTTGTTCTTATGGGGTTGCAGACCCCTTCAGCTCCTTCAGTCCTTTCTCTGACTCCTCCAATGGGGACCCCATTCTCAGTTCAATGCTTGGCTGCAAGCATTTGCCTCTATTTGTCATGCTCTGGTAGAGCCTTTCAGGAGACATCTATATCAGGCTCCTGTCAGCATGCACTTCTTGGCATAAGCAATAATGACTGGGTTTGGTGGCTGTATGTATATGGGCTGGATCCTTAGGTGGGGTAGGCTCTGAATAGCTATTCCTTCAGTCTCTGCTCTAACTTCGTCTCCATATCTCCTCCTATGAATATTTTTGTTCTTCCTTCTAAGAAGGACTGAAGCATCCGCACTTTGGTCATCCTTCTTCTTGAGCTTCATGTGGTCTGTGGATTGTATCTTGGATAATCCGAACTTTTTGGCTAATATCCACTTACAGTGAGTGCATATCATGTGTGTTTTTTTGTGATTGGGTTACCTCACTCAGGATGATATTTTCTAGTTCCACACATTTGCCTATGAATATTATAAAGTCATTGTTTTTAATAGCTAAGTAGTACTCCATTGTGTAGATGTACCACATTTTCTGTATCCATTCCTCTGTTGAGGGACATCTGGGATCTTTCCAGCTTCTGGCTATTATAAATAAGGCTGCTATGAACATAGTGGAGCATGTGTCCTTGTTATATGTTGGGGCATCTTTTGGGTATATGCCCAGGAGTGGTATAGCTGGGTCCACAGGTAGTACTATGTCCAATTTTCTGAGGAACCTCCAGACTGATTTCCAGAGTGGTTGTACCAGCTTGCAATCCCACCAGCAGTGGAGAAGAGTTTCTCCACATCCTCGAATGCATCTGTTGTTACCTGAGCCATTCTGACTGGTGTGAGGTGGAATCTCAGGGTTTTTTGATTTGCATTTCCCTGATGAACATTTCTTCAGGTACTTCTCAGCCATTTGATATTCCTCAGCTGAGAATTCTTTGTTTAGCTCTGTACCTCATTTTTTTTTTTTCTTTTTTTTCCGGAGCTGGGGACCGAACCCAGGACCTTGCGCTTGCTAGGCAAGCGCTCTACCACTGAGCCAAATCCACAACCCCTCTGTACCTCATTTTTAATAGGGTTATTTGGCTCTCTGGAGTCTAACTTCTTGAGTTCTTTGTATATTTTGGATATTAACCCTCTATTGGATGTAAGATTGGTAAAGATCTTTTCCCAATCTGTTGGTTGCCATTTTGTCCTAATGACAGTGTCCTTTGCCTTACAGAAGCTTTGCAGTTTTATTAGGTCCCATTTGTCAATTTTTGATCTTAGAGCATAAGCCATTGGTGTTCTGTTCAGGAAATTTTCCCCAGTGTCCATGTGTTCAAGGCTCTTCCCTACTTTTTCTTCTATTAGTTTGAGTGTATCTGGTTTTATATGGTTTTGTAAGTGGTCTTTGATCCACTTAGACTTGAGCTTTGTACAGGGTGATAAGAATGGATCGATTTGCATTCTTCTATATGCTGACCTCCAGTTTAACCAGCACCATTTGCTGAAAATGCTGTCTTTTTTCCACTGGATGGCTTTAGCTCCTTTGTCAAAGATCAAGTGACCATAGGTGTGTGGGTTCATTTCTGGGTTTTCAATTCTATTCCACTGATGTACCTGCCTGTCTCTGTACCAATACCATACAGTTTTTATCACTATTGCTCTGTGATACAGCTTGAGGTCAGGGATGGTGATTCTTCCAGAAGTTCTTTTATTGTTGAGGATAGTTTTCTTTTGAGACAGGGCTTCTCTGTGTAGCCCTGGCTGTCCAGGAACTCAATCTGTAGATCAGGCTGGCCTCGCACTCAGATATCCACCTGCCTCTGCCTCGCAAGCACTGGGATCAAAGGCATTTGCCTCCATACTCAGCAGCCTCTTATTTTTATAAAGAGAAAACTAAAAATGGAAAGCAGTTCTGAAAGTGAATTTTCCACTTAGTTTTTACACTAACCTCACTTAACTTACATTAACCTGTTCTCAATTATTTTGTCTTGTTTGAGAAGAGGTCTTGTTATTTAGTCCAGGCTGGCCTTGAACTTTTGACCCTCCTGCCTCCACTGCCTGAGTGATGCTATTACAGATGCATGCCACATGCCAGGCAGAATATTTTACTATGAAATGATTTGTGAGTGCCTAAGTTTCTGTACAGATTACTTCTTTCTGTTTCTCCCAGCTGATGCACCATAAAATGTCTTAGGATTCCTTTTAGAGGACGTTTTTGTTGTTAGCTTGGGCGTCACCACTGAACTACAGGTTTGGGCTTGAGAATACCCTTATGCAGTTATTTTTATGTGCATATAAAAGAGCATATATTAAATGTTCTAACAAGATTCTGGGTTAGATGACCTGCAAAGTTTAGCCTCTTTATTCAATGATTAGGAAAGTCTTTCCCAAGAATAACATAACTTGGGCTGGAGAGATGGCTCAGTGGTTAGGAGCACTGACTGCTCTTCCAGAGGTCCTGAGTTCAATTCCCAGTAGCCACATGGTGGCTCACAACCATCTGTAAAGAGATCCGATGCCCTCTTCTGGTGTGTCTGAAGACAGCTACAGTGTAATAAATGAATAAATAAATCTTTAAAAAAAATAACATAACTTATTTAAAGACTTTGGAAAATTAATCTTTTTAAATTATTTTTTAAGTATGTGTGTGGGTATTTTTCTATCTTGCAGCCTCAGGGATTTAGAGATGCTGTTGTCACTGCTGCCTCATCACAGACTGAAAGTTCTTTGAACTTCCGGAAACGGTCACGAGAACCAGAGGAAGAATGCTGACCAAATAATAATGTTAATGCATCCAGTTAACTGATTATGTGCTATCCAGTATATAATGGATGTATGTATGTGCACTGTGTGTGTGCTGGTGCCTACAGAAGCGAGCTGGGGTGGTGGATCTTGTGGAACTGGAGTTACAAGTGAAACTGAGCCACCATAAAGGTGCTCGGAGCCAGAACCTAGTCTTCTGCAAGGACCAAAATGTTCCCAGCTGCTGGGCCATTCCTCCGGCCCTCCACCATTCCTCCGGCCCCTCCACCATTCCTCCAGCCCCTCCACCCTGTCTCTGAGACAGGTCTTCTTGTTTTGTCTCTTCGCACTCCAGGTCCACACACTTTGGCTACGTCTGGTTTTGCCTCTTGTCTCACTAGGGACACTGGGATACGGGTGTGGGCTCTGGGAATTGAACTCAGGTTGTCAGTTTTTTTTTTTTTTTTGCTTAACAAATGCTTTTATCCAGTGAGCATCTTTCCAGGCCCTCCACCTTAAATTTTAAGAAAGAGATATCTTACTGAACATGGAGTTCACTGACTCAGAGGGCCACCTGTCTGCCCCACCCACCCCAAGGTGCACAAATGCGCTGTAGGGCCCCAGCCTTTATATGCAGTCTTCATGCCTGCATTTCCCTAGCTCCTGAAAAGATTTTCTGAAGCACTGTTCTATAATTATATTTTAATGTGTTTTTATTTTGAGTAATGTGGAAAGCTGACCTTATGTTACCTATCTGCATTTACCATCCAGAGTGGGAAACTTCTTTGTCAATTGCCTAAAAAATAATACAAATAAAACATTGTAATGCATTTTAAGTGTGTATGTATATGTGTCTGTGTGTGTTTGCCAACTGTGTGAGGCCTTCAGAGGCAGGGAGAGGGCATCGAGCCCCTAGAACTGAAGCTCTGTGTGGCTGGCCAGGGAGAGGGCATCGAGCCCCTAGAACTGAAGCTCTGTGTGGCTGGCTGCCAGATTCCGGGTCTTCATGACGCTGAGTCATGGCTCCATCCCATCGTAACATCTTATTTAGTCTTAAATGTAGCTGTGGGGCCTAGAGAGAGGACTCGAGTACGTGCTCTGTCGGAAGACCTGGAGCAGTTACCAGCACCTATGTGGGGGCTTCCTGGGGTAATTTATATAACCCCAGTTCCAGGGGATCTGACCCCCTCTTCTGTTCCCAATGGACACTAAGCATTTATGTGGTATACATACATACGTACATACATACATACATACATACATACAGGCAAAACACTTAAACAAATATGAAATACAATTAAAAATAAACCAATGTAGCTTTGAAAAGACTCAACACAGCACTGTTTAGTTGGGGTGGTTTGGTCTGCTGACTCCTGGTCAGCGTGTCTGCCTTGCTGCTGGGTTGCCCAGAGCACCTCCTGCAAGCCATTGTTGGAGGCAGAACTCAGTCCATATTGGGGGTCGAAGGCTTGTGCCTCCCCTCTATGTCTATGGGCCAGGGGAAGGCTGAATCCTAGAGAGGGGCTGAACTGGGTTTGGTTCCAAGTCAGTGCCAAGAGTATGGGAGGGACTAGAAGAGAAGGCCTTCTCCAAGAGATTTAGGCCTGACGACGCCCCTCCCCGCCCTGTGATCTTGATGAAGAGATGGTCTTTGCTTGTCCAAACTGTTTTCATTGATGGTGAATATGAATGCAAACACCTTACTTAGGGTGAACCAGGAATTAAATACTTTTTGCAGGAAGAAATGCCCAGGAAGGGAAGCTTATTGGCTGAACACTCAGAGCCTATGTAAATACCTCATTAGCATGGTGAACTCCAGGTTCTCATGCTATGTGATAGATTGGTCTCATGGTTACATATTCCAGAACAGGCAAAGCTTGGCAGGAATCTGGTTTGACTCCTGCCATTCTCAATTTTGAGATTCCCTGGGGTCTAAGCCTGATCCACCTTACCAGTTCTTCTGTCTGGTGGCACAGTCTACTTGCCCCACAGTTGGCTGGTGTGTGTGTGTGTGTGTGTGTGTGTGTGTGTGTGTGTGCGTGCGCGTGCGTGTGTATGCATCTTACTATGTACCCCTGGCTGGCCTGGAATTCACTATGTAGACCAGGCTGGCCTCAAACTCAACAGATCCACCTGCCTGCCTCTAGGACCAAAGGTGTACAGCCCATACCTACAGTTAGCTTTATGGATAGCTTACAGATTTTAGCTGGTGAGATGAGTTTTAGTGACCTCCGTCTATTTAACTTTTGTTATTTGTCATTTTAAAGGGAAAAATTTGTAGCTGTGTATAGCCATTGAAACATCCTCCAGAATAGTTAGGCTGTGGCAAACATAATTATTTATATCTGCATTTTTGAAGTACAGTCTGAATAAATAAAAATTCTGGACTTTTTAAAATAATGATTTTTATTTTATGTACGTTGGTGTGTTGCCTGCATGTATATCTGAGTGAGGTATCAGATCCTCTGGAACTAGGATTACAGACAAATCATTTAAAATGGCTGGAGAGGGGGTTGGGGATTTAGCTCAGTGGTGGAGCGCTTGCCTGGGGCAAGCGCTTAAGGCCCTGGGTTCGGTCCCCAGCTCCAAAAAAGAAAAAAAAAAAAAGAAAAAAAAAGAAAAATGGCTGGAGAGATGTCTCAGTGGGTAAGAGCACCTATTGTTCTTCCAGAGGACCTGAATTCAGTTCCCAGCATCTGTGTCAGAAGCTCATTTCTGCTCCAGGGGCTGTAATACCCTCCTTTAGCCTTCTTGAGAACCTGTATACATATGGCATGCACTCACCCAGATACATACACAGAAATAGAATATTTTAAAACATCTAAAGATGTTGTAGGATATTTGATCATGCCATGAACCCTGAAATTGTGTTATGTATCGAACAAAACTTTGTAGGTGTGGTGTGGCTTGGCCCTAGCACTCACCTTTAACCCCAAGCAATGGAGGTAAAGTTTGGTTTTCTGTGGAGAGAGAAATTCTAAATTTTTTAGTACTGGAGTCAAACCCTGAATTTGTGCATGCTATATGGTACATAAGCACCTTACCAGAGAGCTACATCCCAGCCCCAGAAAATGTAAACTATTGAATATATATATATACACATAATACGTATATATATGTACATATATACATATAGATATATCTGTATATATACATATATGTATGTATATATATATACACATATATATGACATTGTTTTCAAGATTTCTCATAATAGATTGTATGGTCAACTAACTAAAAAGAACCAGATTTCCTTGTTTCCTGTTATGGCTATGATTATGTAAGGTCATGATGTACACACATGAGTATTGATACAATGTGACTCTTAAGTATCCATCAAAGGTTACTGTGTTAATTCCCAGGGGATAGTATTGGAAGGGAATAGAAACTAAGAAACGGGACCTGAGAAGTGGGAAATCTTTAGATCATTGAGGGTGCACTTCAAAGAGAATCGTGGGACCCCCAAGTCTCCATTTTCTCCTGTTTCCTGGGGTGAGCAGTTTAGTCCCGTCATGTATTGCAAACCCACCAGAGGCCTGGAAGCAATGAGTTTGTCCGATCACTGGCAACAATCTTTAAAACTGAGCCACAGCAGCCCTTTATCTCAGACATTTGTTAGTGATGAAGGCCAGCCCAAGCAACAGTCCCAAGATTTATGAATGCTTTGACTACATGTATTGTGGACCTTGTGTGTGCCTGCGGCCTATAAAGCTCAGAAGCCAGTGTCAGATCCCTTGGACCTGGTGTTACAGGCGGTTCTGAGGTACCATGTAGGTGCTGGGAAGGGAACCTGGGTGTTCTGCAAGAGCAGCCAGTGTCAGTAACTGCTGGGGCATTTCTCTTGCCCACAGTGTTGCTGCTTGCTTGCTTTTGTTCTTGTTCGTTCTTCCAAGACAGTTTCTCTGTGTATCTTTGGCTGTCCTGGAACTCATTCTGTAGACCAGTCTGGCTTTGAACTCAGATCTGCCTGCCTCTGCCTCTCGAGTGCTGGGATTAAAGGTGTGTACCACCAAGCCCTGGCTGTTGTTATTTTAATTAGCGTATTCATTGTACAAAGTAATGTGTTTCCTGAAGACATTTTTATTCTAGGTACATCATTACTCATTCCCAGTGTTTTTATGTCACGTCTATGTTTTACCATGTTTTAGACATAACTAATATAACATAAGCTTACTTTAAAAACTCATTTTGGGAAGAATACCAGACATTTACAGTTTATTGCTATACTTGGAAAATCAATTTGATTCCAAGTAAGTTTAGGTGTTTAATATGGTACAGCATAGAGTTAAAAGCTCACATAACCTAATTCAGCACCTGGTTTTATTTTTAGGGTACAGGCTTAACATTTTAAATATAGTTATTACATATCTACATTGCTAGAAAAAAGGTAATTCCACCAGGGGCCAGGGAGATGCTTCATTCAGTAAAATGCTTGCCAGGCAGGCATGAGGGTTGGAGTCCCATCCATGGGACCCACATGAAACAACAACAACAAAGCCCCCCAAAACTGTGTGCACCTGTGGTCTCAATACTGAGGAGGCTGAGACAGGCAGATCATTGGAGTATGTGGGCCAGCCAGCCCAGCTGAATCTGTGGGCCTGGTACAGTGAAGTGTCCTGTCTTTTTTTTTTCTTTTTTCTTTTTTCTTTTTTTCGGAGTTGAGGACCGAACCCAGGGCCTTGCGCGTGCTAGGCAAGCACTCTATGGCTGAGCTAAATCCCCAACCCTGTGAAGTCCTGTCTTAAGAGAGCAGGGTGTACAGCAACTGGGGAATAACACTGAGTTGTAATCTAGCCTCTACGTGCAAACACACACAGGAAATCATAACCCAGGTGATGGTGGCACGCACCTTTAAACCCAGCACTTAAGAGGCAAAGGCAGATGGATCTCTGTGAGTTCGAGGCCACCCAGGACACACACAGAAACCCTGTTTCAGGAAGAAAGGGAGGAAGGAAGGAAGGAAGGAAGGAAGGAAGGAAGGAAGGAAGGAAGGAAGAGGAGGAGCAGGAGGAAGAAAATAGTTCTACCAATATTTTTCCTGTATGATGCATGTGTTTGTATGCACTTTTGTATATGTGGATGAATGTGGTTGTATGTGATCACAGTCCAATGGGGTAGTCATGGTTGGTCCTTGCCTTCTACGTTGTTTCAGACGTTGTATCTCTTTGGTCCAGGACAGCTGGTCTGCAAACTTCCAGGGATTCTCCTGTCTCTACCTCCAGATGTGCCACAGGAGGGCCAGGGTTACAGGTGCCTGCTCTTAATCGCTGTGCCGTCTCCAGCTCCCCCCCACTATTATTATTATTATTATTATTATTATTATTATTATTATTATTATTATTATTATTATTATTTTCTGGAGCTGGGGACTGAACCCAGGGCCTTGCGCTTGCTAGGCAAGCGCTTTACCACTGAGCTAAATCCCCAACCCCCCCTCCCCCCGCCAACTATTATTGTCAGTAATGTTCTTAATCAATTTTCTGCAGTCGATGGTGAAATTATAGCATACTGTGATAGAACAGTTGTGGGACTAAAGTTAGAAGACCCGCATCGCACTCTGCCTGAGACTTCCTGTAGCCATAACAGTTTGGGCATCTTTGTTTTCCATGTCACGGCCTTATTCACGAATGAGGTTCTTTCTAAATCATTGTTTGACATCGTGGCTTCTATTTTTACAGAGACATTGTGAGGCAGTCACTGGAAATGGTCAGTCCTGGAGATATGGGAAAGAGTGACATACTTACTTTCAAGACCACAAACGTGTGGTTGCGGCCCACCTGTAATCCCAGCACTCAGGAGGCTGAGACAGGAGGATTGCTGCTAATTTCAGGGTAGCTTTAGCTATACAGCAAGACCCTGCATCAAAAGCAATCAAGTAAAACACAATAAAAATCAATATTTGGATTACTACTGGAATATGTTGAATTTCAGTTTTGAGACAAAGCTGGTATTCTATTGCTTTCAAAAAAACATATTGAGTTACAGGAAAGAGGCTGACTGTTCATAATATGTATTTTTAGTTAACATCAGTGCCTAAATTTACTGTTACTGTTAAAATTTACAGAACATTTTGCTCCCTTAGAACTGATTTTGGCATAAAATATGTTGACAAGATTCCATGTATTTTTGACCACAGTCTATTTCTTTGCCTCTTTTTGGTCCCAGCTCACCTTTGACAGAGGGTTTTTGAGATGTCAACTGTCCATTCAACTCTCACTATGTGTAGTGAGATGTGAGTTTTTAAGCACACTATTACTTTAAATATGGTTTTATAGGTGTCATTTGTTTTATGAAGATATAAAAATTGTACTCAAAAGGGATGTAGGGAGGATGCAAGATTACATCTTACCTACTTTCAAACATAAGAAGTTGCAAGATAAATGACAAAAGCCAAGCAGCAATGTAAAGAGAATTTATGTCAAGAAGCCATAAAAATTGAGGCTCCAAGAGAAAAAAATAATTACAAAACTAACCGGTTCAATTATAGGAAGTATTCTAGTTCTTAGAAAAAAAATTAAATGAAGACAAAAGTAAATAAAATGGCTTAATTAGCACCCTCCCTTCAAAAATAAAAGACAAAAAGAAAAAATGGCTTAATGACTTTTACTTTTCTTTTGGTGCAGGATTTAAATTCGAAAAGCACTAGATTTAAAGAAAAGTTTTTTTTTTTAATCTCTAGTCACTAGGTTCTCTCATATATATACACATATATGTATATTTATACATACTGTATATATGCCCATATAATATGTATATATTATTCATTTATATACTTATATATAAGTATAATAAGTATGTGTACATCTACATCTACTACATATACATATACACACACACACCTTTTTTGAGGCAGGGTCTCATGAGTGAACAGTGTTGCTTCTAAGGATGGGACTGTATTGGTCAAGTCAGTAATTAGACCTCTTTTAGACTCAAGAGGCCCTACTGCACCCCTTCTGTTAAAAGAGGGCCAAGTAATTTATTTTAGAGTACTGCAGTGTTATCATGTAGCTCTGGGTAGCCTGGAACTCACTGTGTACCTGGCTGACTTGGAATTCACAGACCAATCTCTGAGTTGTAGGCCAGTCTGGTCTACATAGAGTTCCAGGATGGCCATGGCTACACAGAGAAACCCTGTCTCAAGCAAACAGACAAACAAACAACCCCCACCCCCAATACCCAGCAATTTTCTTGACTACATTGCCTAGGTGAGCCTTGAGCTGGTGATCCTCTTATTTCGGCCTCGTGAGTAGCTAGGCTTATAAGCTGTGTGGCCAGGTCTGGCTGGAACACTCACTTTTAAAGTCCTAAGTCACATGTAAGAAGTTTGTCTACTCTGGGCTGTGTTACAGGCATTACACATAGCATGTTACAATGGACATCATTAGCTAAACTCAGTACACAGCTAGGCACCAATGGCCAGCTTAGCCGTAAGATCAAGTTCTTATGTCTCATGTATTCACATATTAGGAGGTGGTACCATGACACAACTAAGAACCCAGCACTTGGAACTGGAGAAAGGGCTCGGTAGTTAAGAGCATTTGCTGGAACATGGCTTCATAAGGTCAAAACAGAAACTTAGCATCCAGTCCCAGGAACTCACCTGCTTCTTGATTAGCTGCAGACTTAAGCTGACCCATAGTGCTGACAGTATGTTCAGGCTTCTGAATCAGATTTCAGCCTTCTTCAGGGGATGGACCAGTAGAAGAGATGGCCAGGAAAGGGAACAGACTTGTCTTCAAGGTTTTGTGCTGTATAGAGGTGACTGGCTAGAAGTCAATTACTTCAAGTCTCAGGGGACTTCAAAACTCCATATATGGTCAGCAAAGCCCACAAGAGTCAAGCATCTGCATGAGGTCTACATTACATCCCTGGAGGAAAGACATGGAATGATAGACTACTCCATCTACTTCACCTTGGATGCACTGAAGCTTCCTCCTGGATATGAACCATAGTGATGTTGTGAATGTGACCATAGTGGAAAGTGTTTCTCTGTTTGGAGAGCAATCTCTATGACCCCAGTGAAAAGATCCTATTGTGGATGAGGGTGACATTCAACTTTTGGTCCTCTCTCCCTCCACCTATCCAGCGCTAAGATTATACAATGGTGGAGGTAGAACTCAGGGCCTCATACATGCCAGACAAATGCTACAGCAGTGGACAGCCCCCTCAGCTCACATTGTTTTTATATGTGCAAGAAAATGTTTTAATAAAAAATATAAGTGATATTTTGGAAAAAAAAAAAGAGCATTTGCTGCTCTTTGGAAGGACCCACATGGCAGCTAACGTCCTTCTCTAACTTAAGTTCCAGGGATCCAGCTGGACTCCATAGATACCAGGTACATATGTGGTACACATACTTACATGCAGACAAACACTCACAGGATAAAAACAAACTAACAACAAACAGCGGAAGTCCAGCATTTGGGGGTGAAGGCAAGAGAATCAGAGTTAAGGGATAACCTCGAGCCAGCCTAAGCTAACATGACCTGACTCACCTCCTGTAATGAGTGTTTCCAATATAAAGGAAACAAAAGCAAAATGGGAATACATTATCTTCAACGTGCAGCCCAGTCGGACCCTCATATTTTCAGCCCACAAGGGCTCTTTGACACCTGCAAGTGCGATCCATGTGTTCAAGCTCAGTCAAGGTACAGCTTACTTTGAAGCAGTAGCAAAGTGGCCTAGCTGCCTGTGAGCCTCTCTGGGTGGACTGCTAGATCTTCCCAATGCTGGGTTTACAAGTGTGTGGCACCACGTCTAACATGGCAGAGTTTCTTTTTTTTTTTTTATTATTATTATTAACTTGAGTATTTCTTATATACATTTCTGAGTGTTATTCCTTCCTTTCTCCGGCAAACATCCCTCCCCTTCCCCTTCCTTATGGGTGTTCCTCCCAACCCTCCCCCTTACTTCCCTCTCCCCAACAGTCTAGTTCACTGGGGGTTCAGTCTTAGCAGGACCCAGGGCTTCCCCTTCCACTGGTGCTCTTACTAGGATATTCATTGCTACCTATGAGGTCAGAGTCCAGGGTCAGTCCATGTATAGTCTTTGGGTAGTGGCTTAGTCCCTGGAAGCTCTGTTTGGTTGGCAGCTGTACATATGGGGTCTCGAGCTCCTTCAAGCTCTTCTTTCTCTGATTCCTTCAACGGGGGTCCTGTTCTCAGTTCAGTGGTTTCCCATGGCAGAGTTTCTTAAAGCACAGTGCTCACCACATAGGTTTGCATTGTAATTTTGATAGTACTTAGAAAAAATAATTACAAGTTTATTTCCTTCGATATAATCTTGAACTTTTCCCATAGGCTTTATCCCTAAAGAGTTTTCGATTACTGGCATGTACTTCCAGCGATATAAAAATTCAGATTTTTATGCGGCAATTTAATAGGATGTTTGAAATATATTGGTTCTTAAAAAAATTATGTGTATGATAGATGTTTTGCTTGAATGTGTGTCTATGTACCACATACCACATGTGTGCCTCATGCCACTGGATCTTTTGGTACTGAGCTTGTGAGCCACTATGTAAATACTGGGAATTGAACTCATGTCCTCTGGAAGAATGGCCTGCGTTCTTAACCACTGAGCTATCTGTTTGTTTTGTTTTGCGACAGGGTTGGTTAGTTTGTTTGAGACAGGGTTTGAGACTGTGTATAACTCAGATTAGCCTGGGATTTTTCTGCTTCCACCCCTAAGTGCTGGGATTACAAGCATCACCACGCCATTATGTGAAAGTAACTTTACATTTGAAAGACACATGCTGTGCCAGAGAGATGGCTCAGTGGTTAAGAGCACTGGCTGTTCTTCCTAAAGGTCCTGAGTTCAATTCCCACATGGTACCACATGGTAGCTCACAACCATCTGTAATGAGATCTGAGACCTTCTTCTGGTGTGTCTGAAGGCTGTGACAGTGTACTCATATGCATAAAATAAACCCTACTTAAAAAAAAAGAAAGACACATGCTTAATTTGGATATATACTTTGATTCCTGCCTTTTTGCAAATAACTACACTGTTAGGTGTGCAGTAAGGGTTAATCCGATTAAGCCTTAGCTTAATTGCTGAAAACAGTGTGTTCTGTCTGGGTGCCAGATATGTCATTTATAGATCACTCTTTCACAAGGCAGCAAACGACTTCATATGCCCAAGTCATTTCCTTCCTGGAAAAGATGCACTGTGTCAGCATGGTCACCATGTGTGGTAATTGATAACGTCTGTGCCACATGGCTTCTCTCTACTCTTGTCGGACACAGCTAGTCTACCACCTATGATTGCCATATGCCATAGCACTCTAGGTTAACGGAGTCATTTCATCTTCCCTTCTAGTCACAAATGTCACCGTGGCTCAATTCCACCGAAGGAGAAGGAAGTATTAGCAAGATCTAAGTGTAGGGAACATCTTTGTTAGGAATTTTCAGATTTGGTTGGCTGTTCCGTTTCTTTGTCGATGGGGTGAGGCTTTTCCTTTCCTTTGCTTTAGTTTTAATGAATGCTGCACGGTGATGGCGTCTGCTAGCTGACCTAACCAGGAGAACGTGTTCAGTATGGCTAGGAGTTTTTGCATGTACTCACTCTAAGTGAATACACGAAGGTAATTAAGATTAGATGATAATAAAGGGAAATCTGTGTTACCGAGAAGCTCTTTCTGGTCTTGTATATTGAAAACGAGTCAGAAAATATCGATGTGGATATCTTAGTAGTCAGTTCACTTTAGAAGAATCACTCATTATAAAAAGAACATGCCACATGCCAACATTTATAGCATCAGATTACCATCAGACCCTGCCCTCTTCTTCTGTGTGATGTCCTAAGTCAGAGCTGGAGAGCTGGCTCAGAGGTTAAAAGCACTGACTGCTTTTCCAGAGGTCATGAGTCAATTCCCAGCAACCACATAGTGGCTCACAACCACCTATAATAAGATCTGGTGCCCTTTTCTGGCTATGCAGACATACACGCGGGAAGAATATTGTGTACATAATAAATACATTAAAAAAAGGATGTCCTAAGTCCATATTTTATTCAGTCACAGAACAATGCAGTAAAAAGAAGGTTTGTTATCTCTAAGTGTATTTATAACTTTTTTAAAAATAAGGCTAGAACCTATTTGGGGGCACGTATTTAAGACTGGTAAAATTTAGTTTATATGGTTTGTTACTACTTGGAATGAATTTTAATTTTCATAGCTTTGGCCTATTCCTGCAAATGACTATATAGCCTGAAAGAGGAAAGGAATTAAAAATTATTATAGCAAGCATGGTTTTGGCTGCAAATAGGGATGATTTTAAAAACACAGCTCTTGCTTGCCTAGGAAGCGTAAGGCCCTGGGTTCGGTCCCCAGCTCCGGAAAAAAAAAGAAAAAAACCAAAAAAAAAAAAAAAAAAAACCACAGCTCTTGATTGAGGTGCCTATTTGAAAGAATTTCTGTTACATTCTGTTGTCAGATAACCTGTGGTACTCTACTAAGATGGTTTGATTACACTATTTTTTTATTAAAAGGTTTTAATTAAATTAAGTTTTACAAGTTTAAAGATTTTTAAATTTGTACCTGGGGGCTGGAGAGAAGGCTCGGTGGTTAAGAGCATGTTTCACCCTTTCAGAGTTTGTGTGGGTGTGGGTGTGGGTGTGGGCGCAGAGCCTATGAAGGCCAAGAGAGACATCCAGTTCCCTTCTTGGTGTTACAGGCGGTGGTGAGCCTCTTGTTGTGGTGCTGGAGATCAAGCTCAAGTCCTGTACAGGAAACAGCAGGTGCTCTGACTTCACAACCACTTCTTCAGGCCTATACTTTAATATTTACATATCGTCATTCAGTTCTTAACTGTATTATATTAAAAAAACATTGCAAATTAAAAAGAAATTAGATGGGTGGTGGTGGCCCAAGCCTCTACTTGGGAGGCAGGTGCAGAGGGTTTTCTGAGTTTGAGGCGAGCCTAATCTACATAGTGAATTCCAGGAAAGCTGGCTACACAGAGAAACCTTGTCTTGAAAAACCAAAAAAAGCCAGCTGTAGTTGGCACACATCTTTAATGACAGCACGCAGGAGGCAGAGGCAGGCAGCCTGGTCTATAGAGTGAATTTTAGGATAGCCAGGGCCACATGCAAGGGTACACAGAGAAACCCCCCCCCCACAATCACACCAAACAACAAAAACCTTCACACACTAAAATTAACTAGACTCCCAAAATGACACAACTCAATGAATTTCTCTCAGTTACAGGGCTTAACATTGGATTTTAGATTTTCACTATAGAGTGTATTTTTATGCATATATCCACCACCAAAACAAAAAAATACTTGGCAGAGTTAGAACTAGAAAAATAATTAGCTTTCTATTCTCTTTCATAGCTCATATTTATTTTTTCAAAGATTCTATCTACCCACCCACCCACCTACCCATCCATCCATCCATCCATCCATCCATCCATCCATCCATCCATCCATCTATCCATTCATCTATCGATCTACCTATCTAAGAGAAAATGTCTTTCTATAGAGCCCTGGCTGTCCTGGAACTCACTATGTAGACCAGGCTGGCCTTGAACTCCTTGCCTTTACCTTCTGAGCGTTAGGATCAAAGGTATGCATCATCATGCCCGGCCTTTTAGAAAATTTAAAAAGTTTATATGCATGTATGCCACATGTGTGTAGGTGCCCTTAGGGATCAGCAGAGGGCACTGGATCCCCTGGGGTTGGAGTTACAGGAAGGTGTGACCAGCCCGAAGTTGGTGCTGAGAACTAAACTCAGGCCCCCTGGAAGAGCAAATGCACTAGGCCTTCTCTCCAGCCCCCAAACTCAGCTTTTAAAATAGTAAAACACCATACATGTTATCAGGCCTAGCTTTAAGCGTTTGCATAAGCATTGACTTGTAGGCTACTGGACAGGAACTAAATATATATCTTATTGCTATGCTGTATTCTTAAAAACATAAGAACTACTTTGGAACATAAAGCATGCTTTATTATTTGAGATATGACATTAGCTCCAAATCACTGACTTTAGAAACTAGGAATATAACAATTGGGGTTTTTAAAAGCAGTATCTCTATTTTCCCCTATAAACAGGTAAGAAAAGAGGGAATATATAATCTAGATTTCCAAATTAAGAGAATACCACTGGAGATAAATTAAGAAGTTACATATTTTTAAAAATTACATGCCTTAATTATTCATATATCGAATATTAAATTTCAAATTAATGGAATATTTTTAGTATATTTTAAGTTGGGATATCCCAACTTTTCTGTTAAAAACACATCCTGTGTTACTATGCTTTGGTGCTTATAACTGATAACCCACCACTGTTTAGCATTATCCACCGGCGTCCACAGTTACATCAGAGTTCACTCGTGCCTGTCATAGAGAATACTGATAGGCATCTGCTATTTCAGAATTGTTTGTAAAATCTCCCTTTGCCTCCGGTATTACACCTGATAATACATTCTTCTAATTTTAGGAACTAACCCACTGCTAACTTTGTTTGAGGTAAACTCTATTCCAGTAGAATCTTCAAGGCCTAAAATTGCTTTAATTTCAGCTTAATCCACTTTAAATTCTGTCCCATATAATCCTTGCATAGTTTAAGATATTGTTATTATATCATTTTAGTTAAAACACATGCAGAAAATGACTTATCCAGTGATAAAATGCTACAAGAAGATTTCTCTAATTTCTTCAAGATTAGGAACCTAGAAGCTGCCACCATCCCTAGGCTGAAGGAAGAATGGAAGACGGTGTTCCCAG
>NC_046162.1:84665141-84735141 GCF_011064425.1 Rattus rattus
TATGAGGCTGGGCAGGCGAAAGTAAAAAGGTTGTCTTTTGACATTTCAGCAAATCCCTTCCAGCCCTTGCTTTCCTTAGCATTTAGGCTACTTGCTGGCAGGAGAAACTGGCTTTTTCACATATGCTACGTGTCATTTTAAATTGAGCATTGATTTTCATGGCCGATGATCATCGTACATACAGTGAAATTCTAGAACCATTTCTCATGGAATTTAGTTTTCCTGACTCCTGTTTTTAAATAGGAAAAGTAAAGCAACAGACTTGACCTACCTAATTACATTAGCGAGGGTCATTGGGAAAAGCTGTGCAAGTGTTCATCTCCACCACGCAGCTTTCAATCCTTACGAGAGCCAGCTCAGACCTGATCCAAACCCCAGCTTTAGTCTTTTCACTCCTAATCTTCTCATCTGTAATATAAAGTAATATCTTCCTCGTAAAATTATTAGGTAAATTATGTTACTATGGTTAATCAATATAGATCTGCATAGATCTATAAAGAAACTTAGCTGGGTGCTAATATTGTATTCTAAGAACTTTGGTTCCCATGTTTTCCAATTTTGAGATTTTAGCTAATTCTTAATCTCAATTTTATTTCAAAAACTTGATCCCTTACATTTTCACTGGTTTGAGACAAGGGATTGTAACATGCCAGACTGTCCTTAAACTCCTAGCTATCCTGCTGCTTCTTCCCCAACTTAACTCTCAGGTGTGCACTTCTGTGCATGGCTTATTGTCAACTGTTACTTTTTGTTTAGAAATCTAACCTGGGCTAAGCCAATTTTATCTTTTTCCTTAAGCGTACTTATCTTCTCTGGTACCTCCTGGACCCCCTTTAGCTGGAAAGTCAGAGAGCGTTTAGGCATTTCCCTTCACTTCTACTTGGTGACTCACGTCCTGTAGGTTGATGCTCTTACAAACTGGACCTCTTCTCTTCCTCTCCTTCTCCACGCCAGGACCTCACTATCTTAACACTACATTCATGGACTGGCTTCACTTCTCAACTGGCCTTGCGTCCATACACCGAAGCTGACATTAATGTCTTTTTTTTTTTTATTAACTTGAGTGACATTAATGTCTTAACGTATTCATTTGGTACAGTCTTTTCTGTTTGTAAGTTCTTGTCAGGCAGAAAACATTTTTACCTCACCTTGCATTCCTATTATCTAGAACAAACAGCTTACACCCAGCCCAAACTGCGTATTCAGTGTTTCAGTTTCCATCATTTTCCTGCACTGTTTCGATTTTTATACTTTCAGTGCTTTTTTAAAAAATATTTTCTATGTCATTCTTAAGAGCTACTTCAAACTAGCTTTTTTTTTCTACACTCAATTAGTATGAAAACTCTGAAACTGTAATACGTTCAGTCACCTGTCAGCACCTGTGGCAGATTGATTCCAGAAAACACGGAGAAAAGACCATATTCAGATGATCAGTTTCCTGTGTAGAATAGTGTAGTGCTGCGTCCAATCTATGCCTGTTCTCCAGTGTACTTTAAATCATCTCTAAATTATTCTCAATACCTAGTATAAGTGCTACAGAGCTGTTTCACTGAATGACTTAGGGAATAATACAAAAGTTATAAATGTTCAGGGTAGCGAGGGGAGGTCCCCACCCCTGTACTTCCCGTCAGTGGTTGGTCGATTCCACTTTCTTAGAACATATCTGTATGGAGGAACAGCTGTCCACTAGCATATTTTGAACTTGAATTCTTTTAAGGAGAATTTTTGTTATGTAAAAAAGCAGTTCATTCTTAGGATGATATAAAGCTTGAACAACAGAGACTTGGAGGCTCTTGTGGGTGAGTAGTACTGGGAATTAAGTCGACAGCCTCACACATCCCAGCTAAGCACTCCGCAGTGAGCTTCCCTCTGCCAGCCCCTGGCGTATTAAGTGCATTGGTACTGTTTTAACTGTGATTTGTTTAGACTGCCACTGAACGACCGGCTTTGGTTCTTTTACACAGGGTCTTTTTAGTGTACACGAATTTACTTTGTTACTTTGTTTACTGATGTGCTTGCTGATCTTTGACTCTTTCTGTTACCATATTTTCAATTGTACCGTTCTCATTTGAATTTGTAAAAATTTCTACTTCCAAGGTTAAAGAGATGGCTCGTTGGGTAAGAGTGCTTGTTCTGTAAGCTTGGGAACCTAAGTTTGAATCCCCAGATCCATCTAAAAGCTGGGCATGGGCATGTACCTGTAATCTCAACATTGTGGGGGAGACAGACACATCCCAAGAGCTGTTTGGCCAGTTAGTTTAGCCTAAATGGCAAGCTTCAGTTCAGTAAGAGACCCGTCACAGGCAAGAATGCATAGAGAACTAGAGGAAGACTCTTGAAGTCTTGTCGTGATCTGTGCATGTGTGAATACAGGTGGGCAACACACATACTACACACACGTGTACACACACACACACACACACACAGGTACACACACATAAATCTTAAGAACAAAGGCACACAGTTTAATGACTAAAGTCTGAATAATCTTGGCAGAAGTGAACATTTTTAGGGCGTGTGTGTGTGTGTGTGTGTGTACGTGTGTACATGTGTACATGCACATGCACATAGGTTTATTTGAGCCCCTTGTATGCAGGTGCTGTCATAGGTTAGAGGGAGAAAGGTCCCCTGAAATTGGAGTTACAGGAGGTTATGAGCCAACTGATATGGCTGCCAAAAACTGAGCCCAGTTTCTTTGGAAGAACAGTAAATGCTCTATTACTGCTGCACCACCATCCCCCTGAACCGTGTGTTACTTAAATATGTTTCCAGCGACTGCTGTAAAGTCCTTGTCAGTCATCCTCAAACCTGCCCTCATGCTTCCCAGCTGGTGTGTTGCTCACTGCCTATTTTTCCGCCTTCCCTAATGTGTGTCATGTTTTCTGAGTAATTTTTCATTGTATACTACACATTATGGTACATTATAGCGATTTTAAAGGCCTAGCTCTTCTGTGGAATATTGATTTTTGGTTTTTATAGGCAATTCAGTTAACATCTGGTCATCTTAAACTTGTGTAGGCGTGGTTTGATTTGTTACTGAGATCTCAGGAAAACACTCAGTCTTTATATTGTTTCCTCAGAGTGTAGTCAGACTTTGGTTTAATTCTTTGTTGGGGTTGATTTAGAATAGGCATTACTTTGAATTGCTTTTATTAATAACATAGCACATGGCCTTTCTGATATCTTAAAAGGCTGCCAGGGGTTAAACCAGTAATTATAGCTATCAGCAGTCTGGCAATTACAACAGCCCTTAGCATTCTTTGGCCCTTTTTTCGTCATTTTTTATTCTTAACCTGAGTTAGGTGCTGTCTGGTAAACCATGGGTGAGTCGCTGTGGAACTTCACCAGGGGCTGACAAGCTTGCCCAGTTTCCTGTGGCCTGTTGTGCATACTTGCTAGATTGGGGTGACCTTTCCCACCTTAGGACTGTAAATAGGTCACTGTTTCCTGAGAATAGTTATAGGTTTTTAAAATTATCTTAAATGTATCTATATAAATGATACAAGGACTATAACTTTATTAAGTGTTTCTTTACTTTTTCAAAAGTTGTTCCTAAAAGTATTTAATAGTTTATCCTTTCTTCACTGATTTAAAATTGCCCCTCATTATGCCAAACGTTAGACAATGGTTCGTTTTCAGATCCTGTTCTAGATTCTGGTGTTCAGTTTATCAGGTCCTGTTATGTTATCCGGTATGTTCTCACCATATCACTTAAATAAGTGTGTCTTTAAATATAACTGAACACATCAGTAGTTACTGTATAACTTTTTAAATAACTAACTTTGTGGTTGTTTTATCCCATTCAATAAAAATGTCCTAACGATTTAACTTAAAGACATGAATTTATTGTTGGTGATGTTGTGCAATAGGGGGAAGACTATGAGCTTAGATAACGAGAGCTCTCAGACACTGCAAAAGCCTGTCTTTCAAGCCTCTAATGATACACAAACCGGAGCCTGAATTTCTACCCTAGGAAGAGTTATTTAAACATAAAATAACCCTTCTAACCAGGGTGTCTTCATTTGTAGGTGAGAGGGATTCAAATAGTAGTTATCAGTCACCCTGTGCAGTTTACTATGAAGTATATACAAGGTTACATAGTGAGCAAGGTAGACGAGATACTGTCAGTTTGCAGAGTAGAAATATATTAAACAATTCTCCTTGTATGGGCATTTTTCTTTAAAAATTTTTAATATAAATACAGTCTCAAGGGACTAACACAGTAGATATCTCCACCTGCTTAAAGAACTAGAAAAGTGAATGTTACGATGAGACACTGTTTTTAGATATTCAACACTAGGTCCAATAAATGTAAAATACAGTGAGCGCCACTGTACCAGGCCGGAGTAGGAAGGACGAGCCAGAGCTCAGTAATCTCACTGATGTGAAGAGAAGGCTTCATGGCAGTGAGAGTTTACAAGGCAGAGTCCCAGAGTTGGAAAATAGTAAGACATCATACAGAGGACAAGAACAGCAGCAGACTTCCAAGCCTGCACCAGTCAGAGAATGATTTAGCGCTGTCTTCACATACTAAAAGAAAAAATGTCAGCATGGAATTCTTGCTCAAAAATGAAGACGTAGCTTATAATCCCAGCACTCAGGAGACTGAGGCAAAAAGAGCATGTGTGAGGTTAGCCTGAGCTACAGATTAAAGGACCCTTTGCCACACACACACACACACACACACTCACACACACTCTCACACACACACACAGTCTATATATACACACACACTCACACACACTCTCACACACACTCACAGTCACACACACACATATAAAAGATATTTACTACTGCAAAGGGTAAAAATGTGTAAAGCACATAGACTAAAGTAATATTCTAATACTTGTTTCTGAATTTGAAGTATGTGGCATAGTCACATAGTGTGTTAATATTGGGGGGGTTAGTACAATGCATGTAAAATTTCTGTACTTTTTTTACTTTTATGTAAATCTAAACATTCTAAAATTTAAAAATAATTTAAAATAAGTGATATTGTTTAAAAGCATCAGAAGAATGTGTTATGGTTTATAGTATTTGTAAAAGTAAAATGGCACAAAATTCATAAAAAGGAATGAAAGTCTACTGTGTACGCATGCCATTTGTGAAGCAGCATAACACTATTTTAAGTCAGATTGTGTTGTTAAGACGTGTATTGTAAATTCTAGATCAGTGATTCTCAACCTGTGGGTCGCAACCCCTTCTGGGGTTGTATATTAGATGTCCTGCATATCAGATGTTTACACGCAGCTCTAATCAGTAGCAACACTGCAGTTATGATGAAACAATGCCATAATTTTATGGCTTGGGACGGGAGGGGGGGTCACCTCAGCATGAGGAACTGTATTAAAGGGTCACAGCATTCAGAAGGTTGAGAAGCCCTGGTCCAGAGCAATCTCTAAGAACAAAACTGCAAACACTAAATGTTGGAAACATGGCTCAGCAGTTAAGAGCACTGGCTTCTCCTCCAGAGGACCTGGGTTCAATTCCCACACTGACATGGTGACTTACATCTGTAACTCCAGTTCCAGAGAATTGAATGCCCTCTTATGACTTCCAAGGACACTATAAATACTCATACATACTAAATTAAAAAGGAAGGGGAAAATTAGGGATAAAAACACTAGAAAAAAATTTTCATCCAAAAAATGGAATGTAGATGGGACAATAGGGAAAATGTCAATATAGTAATTTTAAGTTTGATTATAACAATAAGCAAGGTTCATGGCAGAGCCCAGTCGTTCCGGGAAACGCTGAGACTATACCACAGGCTACGCGCCCGGCCCTTGGGAGGCAAACAAGTGTGTAGAAGAGTGATGGAAGAGAAAGACGTGAGCAGTAGGTGGTGGAGGATGAGAAACAAAGAAAAGCCAAGTGGCGAGTGTGCTCTGAAAAGAGGTGAAGCTGGAGGCAAAAGCAGTTGCTGGTCTTGCTTCTTGGGAAATGATGAATTACAGCATCCATCAATGAATCCAGTAACAAATGCAAGTGGACCTCTGCCTTCTTCCTTTGAGAGAACTGACTGGTGTGTGAGTCTCCGTGACTCCCAGGACTACATTCCAATCCAGGAAGAATAGTGCCTGCAGAGTGGAGTTCCACAACTTACTATGTCTGCTCAATTCTAGAGCTGGCATAGTGAGCCTCCCTGAGGGCATGAGAGGAAAGTTGGCCCCGCCCCTTATCCTGAAAGTCTGGGAGAGTTGACCCTAGTAGAAGGGTACCAGTGAGCTAGTCCTGCTCCTTGCTGGTTGCCACAGACAAGAGTGTCGGCCTCACCCCTCATCTGGGCAGTGCGGGAGAACCGGCCCTCACAGCTTGGGTGCAGGAGAGCTGGTGGACAGACCAGCTCAGCTCCCACCTAGGCCTCGATCCAGGACTTTGAGTTAGCCTACCCTACACCTCCATCTATGAACTGCACATGGAGGGGCCGGTCTTACAGAACTAAAGCTGCAAGATCTCTGTGACACAGGGCAACAACAGAATATTCGAGAGGAGGCCCAGTAAAGAAAGTATATCAGAAGTAGAGGCCTAGAACCAGACCAGTGACTCATTGTAGTGAACATTTACAAGTGAAGCTGTTTGGACAGAAGGGTATATTGTGTGACACTGCAGCTTGCACAACGAATATGTATGTTTCATTTATGTATTTTAATATGGATGAATTCCCAAAGTAATATGCAATCCGTATAGACACAAACAAATATATACTGTCTAATAACACTTATTTGAAGTTTCAGAAAAGGCAAAAACAAGCTAGTCTGTGGCTGCCTCAGCCAATAGAAGGCAGTCAACTGAACAGAAAGCAGTGTTGGGAATGATCTGTATTATCAGGATGGTGGCAGACTGCACAGTTGCTAGAACTTACGTTATACACCGAGAATGTGGGTCTTACTGCGTGGAGATGCTCTCATGTACACGAGAGAACCGTGGAAATGTACAAATGAGTAAGACTTGAATAAGCTGAAAAACTCAGATGTGCAAAACGAAATACTCTAAATAAAATGTAAAATGTGAGATATTCACCCGATGTTTAAAATAAGCTTTACTTATCAACTACACTTTTTAATGTTTAAAAAATTAGGTTGAACTAAAACGACAGTACAACGACCACCACTCAAAATTGAGAGGTCTTTTGCCTGGCCGTCAGTGGTATGAAATTCAAGCATACAGAGCCTTAAATCAGGCTCTAGGCAGGTGAGTAAGTTAACTTGGATTACAGTACGACTGTCTATGGTTTGTCTGTGCCCAAGAAGAGGGAGTAACGTTTGCTACTTTTAAAAATCAATTTACTTTTATGTCAGAAGAGGGAGTTGAGAACTGTGGCAAGCACTTTGCCAACTGAGACATCAGTATTATCCCCAGCCTGTGGAACGACTTTAAATTATCATCTCAAAAGTAAGTTTTATTGTAGGACATAAGCTTCCAGTTTATAACACAAAGTAGATTTGTGCAAACCAGTTTAAAGATTAATATTCTGGGGGTTGGGGATTTAGCTCAGTGGTAGAGCGCTTGCCTTGCCTGGGTAGAGCGCTTGCCTTGCCTGGGTTCGGGCCCCAGCTCCGAAAAAAAAAAAAGATTAATATTCTGTGTATGTGACATTATAATCATCCTTGCTAACTTTTGTTTTCCAGTGAAGCTGTAAGATGTTCAGATAATTCAAAGGAGCAGAGTCCTGACAGGTGGACAGTGTAACATATTTAGAGTTCAGCAGGAGATCTGTAACTAACCCTTATCTGAACCAAGCAGATCTGGAAAAGATTTCTCTCAGGTGTTGTGTGTATTCACATTGCACAAAAATGACAAGATTGTGTTTGAATTCATTTACGTGAAGCCAATGACACAGGACATCGGGTGGATTAATTCCTGGAACACATCACTCATGCCACTCACAATGCCAGAACTTTGTGTGTTCTCGTCAAACCAATTATATTGGGAAGCCGCTGCAGGGCCGCCAGTCCTAACTGGACGTGCGGTTTCCTTGGCACCCAATCACTGCACGTTTTTCCTTGAAGGGTCTCATTTTCTCTTCCTGATGACTGACTCCTGTTTTTGTTTGAAATTATAATATTCAGCTAATAGTTTCTAGGAAAACTTGAATATAGACTTTTAAATTCTCGATTTTCACTTGTTACACTTATTTTTATAAAAATAACTTTAATATAACTTTAATGTAACTTTAATATAAATAACACCTGAGCTTCAAGAAAACTTGTGAAAT
Organism: Rattus rattus; assembly: GCF_011064425.1. NCBI lineage: Eukaryota > Metazoa > Chordata > Mammalia > Rodentia > Muridae > Rattus > Rattus rattus. The sequence continues at coordinate 84,673,360 of NC_046162.1, forward strand.
ACAAGTTCCATTTGCATTCTTTATGATTTATAAACTCTTTTATATATTGTCACATTTGGTTCTTCGGTTGATAACACTACTAAGAGTGCAAGTTGGAACTTTGTAATTTAACTTTCTTGGTTTATTTTCAAAGTTAAATCTGAAAATCAATTATGTTGCTGAACTCACATGGTTATTAAGTGGCCCTTCACATATTAGCCCCATCTGCACTTTCGAAACTACAGACTTGCTTTTTTAGCCATATTCCCTACCTCTATCCTCTAACATTTTCACCATTAAAAAAATATATTACTATTAAACCTATCATTTTCTGCCATGACACATAGACTTCTACGCTGTTCACGTGGCAGAGTAACAGTTGAAGTCATGTCATGTGTGGGTGCCTTCCATTTCTTCACCCAGAGCTGTTTACCCCCTAGCAAACACATGAGGCTGTGTACATTTTCCCTACCGTGTGCATGTCTCATCGTCAGGTAATAGCTTGTTATGTGTTTGTGTGCCTTCCCAACACGTGTTTACACTTGCGTTCTCAGCGGCCTCCTGTGTCTCAGTTTGACATTGCTGCTTCACCACTGTTCTGCAAAGTACCACAAAAGTCTGGATTCGAAATATCAACATACAATAGTGTGCCTTTGGTATCTTATTAATCGTATTGTCATTTCTATTGATTTTTCAGGGACACCATCAGCAGATGGCAATTTTTCACAAAGAGCATATACTTTTTTTAATAATAAGTTTTTAATGAAAAAATAACAAACGAATGTTTTACATCACTTGATAAGGCTCATGTATGCTAATTGATATAATGGTGTTTATAATTTGAAGCACTCTTATGAGACATATGTAGAAAAACTGAAGTGAACAGAAACCAACTGTGTTAATGCCCTGTGTGCACATAGGGGAGGAGGGGGGTATGTGTGCCCTCATGGAGGCAAAGTTGACATTGGGTGTCTTCCTCTGTCACTCTCCACGGTATCTTTTGAATGGGGGTCTCTCATTGAATTTGGAGTGTAACTTAGAGTTATTTAGACCTACTAGTCAGAGAACTCCAGGATGTTCTTGGCTCCGCCTACACCTCTCCCCCTCCCCCAGGAGTGTGCCACCATCCTGGCTTTTATGTAGATCCCAGGGATCTCAGCTTAGGTTCTAATGCTTGCCCCATAAGCATTTTACCAACTGAGTTATCTCCCTAACCCCTTCTTGTTACCTTTTTTAAAGGCTACAATGGACATTATAATTGTCTGGAGTAATAAAGTCTGTGAAATATAACAATAGCCTTCTGAAATATACCAGATGGTTTAACAACCAAATCACAAGTAAGCGTTTTCCCACTAGACTGCTTCACTTATAATATCATTTCTCAAGCGGTCACAATTCATTTGAACAAGGCAGTGTGAAAACAATGGAAAAATGAAATCTTCTTTCTCTTAAATGTTTTGTTAACTTAAATACCTCTACCAAAAGCCACTTTAGACATAAAGTGAACCCAGAATAGATTTCCCTGGCTTCCTGTTAGATTGTCACCACCCCTCTGTAGTGGTGGCAGTGTATAACTTCTTCCTGCCCTGCCTTATGTTACATGATCTGCCGTCCTGTAACCTGTAGCTTACGTTAAAATGTCGAAGAAGAATGCCAGGTGAAGTTAAAATCTTTAACTGTAAAAGTTAAACATTTTTTATCTTCAGTCTCTCAAAAAATCATCTCAGTGAAGGAGTAAAAACGTCAAATGACAAAGAGTGAGAAGAAAGAATGGCAGTCAGAAATGTCGTCACACTTAATTCTGAAAATCAATTGAGTGACTAGATGACTTAACAGACTGAATTGACTACAGTGACGCACAGATAATATACCGTTTTCTTAATATTCTTCATTTTCTCTCCAGAAATCTGGCTTTATTTTCAGTATTTTATACACATCTTATTTTCTCTGTTTTTGTAGATGTATTCGACACAAAAATGACTGGGGAGCTCTTATTCTAGTGGATGATCGCTTCAATAACAACCCAGACCGCTATATATCGGGTAAGAATTTCAGTTTAAAGTAAAGATTACTAACAGACTTTGTTTTTTCTTAGTGATCTACAAAGAAAAAGCTACATGAGATCTGCCTCTTTGTGTAATACATATTATCTATAATATAATACTAACTAAATGATACTGTGCATTAAATCTGTAGAACTTGAAACTTAACTGACCATCAGTGCCCCATTTCGCCCTCCCCCATACAGTAGCCACGTTCATGTTTCCTTTGAATTCAGCAACTTCAATGGCTCATGTAACGTTGAGTCCTGCTTCTGTGACTATCATGTTTCACCTTTTTTTCACTTGTACCATCCTCAAGGTTCCTTCATCTTGAAGTATCCAACAGGACTTCTTTATTGCCTCTGGCTAAATAGTACAATGTATTCAGACTGCATTTCTCTGTCTATCTCTTGGCTGACTAGTACAATGTGTGCAGACTGCATTTCTCTGTCCAACTCTAAGTGGGCATGTGGGTTGCTTCTACCCATGGCATATATACTGGAAGCCACAGCAAACAAGGGCAAGTGGACGTGGCTTCTTCACATTTAAGAGTGAGACCCCTGGATCCTGTGTAAGCTCTAGATCAATGGATATCTTGAAGAGCAATATTTTCGAAGAGTTCTTCTTTTTCTCCTATGATGTTTACAGTGTCAGGCTTAGGCTTGATTCAGAATACATTTTAAGTAAAGTTTTGTGAGTGGTTAAGAATGAAGACCTAGTGAACATCTTTAATCCCAGTACTGGGGAGGTAGAGGCAGGCGGAGCTCTGTGAGTTCAAGAACAGCCTGGTCTACAAAAGAAGTTCCAGGACAGCCAGGGCCACACAATAACCCTGGCCCAAAAAACTAACTAACTAACTAACTAACTAACTAACTAACTAAATAAATAAATAAATAAATAAATAAATAAATAAATAAATAAATATCCTATTTCATTTGTTTGCATATGCATGTCCTGCCTTCCCAGCATCTTTCCCCTTCTTTCTTTTTGGTTTGTGTTGAGGCTCCTCCACCCCCAGCATAGCTGCAGCCATTTTGTTTCACACTTGCCAACTATTTTATACGGTTTCTGCAATATGCCTGCCAGTCATTGATGTAAAAATATAACTTAACTGACCTGCTGACCACATGCCCTGTTATGTTCTCTATGTTAGGAGGTCTTGTTAATCTTAAGACATTCCACCACCATAAGCCTCACCTCGGACCTATCAGATTAAAGGTAATATATGTCAGATGTAGCTTGACTCAGAGCTGACCACCGAGCAACACTTCCAGCACCTGCATATGAGCTCACTGTGGATTTTGCAATTTTAGCCTTTATAAGCTGGCCCTGAGAAATGTCCAGTGCACGCTTTGCGCTCTTGAGTCTGAGCTGTTGCTGGTAGATCAGTCCTTAGGCGTGTGTTCAGTAAACCATCCCCGCCTGGCTGAGGCCAGTACTCATGAGGTTTTTGGGTTGACTCTGGACCCCAACAGTTTTTTGAGACAGTGTCTTGTTGTGAGCCAAAGCTGGCCTGAAACTTTGTATATATCCCAGCCTGACCTAAACTTGAGTTTCCCTTGCCTGAACCTCCTCAATTATAGGTGTGGTGTACCATTGGGCCTCGCCTGGAAATCTTTATTTTTTATTGGGTTTTTATCTGTTTGCTTGTTTGGGATAGGATCTTGCTATATAACTCAGGCTGTCCTAGAATTTACTATATATAATTTAGACTGGCCTGAAATTCTTCTTTCTACCTTCGTCTTTGGTGTACTGGGTTTATAAGCATGTCTGTTACTGGCATAAGGAAAAGCTACAGCTTTTGAATGTTAATTATGTATCCTGCTGTTGCGTGACACTATTCTTAGGAAGACGTGAGCAGACATCGCCTCATCCCAGATAGGAACCAAAAGACCGATGTAAGGATACTACCAAAGTCCAACCTCGCGAGCCTTTACGTTCACTTCAGTTATTCACAGGAGTGATAGTGACCCAAAGACAGCTGCCTTACCAAAAGCCCACCCCTGCATGGGCTCACAAAGGCTGGAAGCCAGGAGCTCACTGCTCAGCCTGCAGCAGCTCAACAGACTGCGGAATGCCTTTTGCAGGCGGCTCAGTCAGTCTGAACCTCTTCCGAGCAGACTGGCTGGAGTCTGCCTCTTTGAGCAGCTTGGCTGGTCTAAGAGTATTTTCAGCAGTTCTTACTGCTTATATACACCCAGAGAAGGAGGAAGCTGGTACATCCAGTCAGTTCTAGGAACTTCTAGAAGCCTTTGAGCTGTTTGCTTCTAGAGTGGATAGAAATGCTTCACCTTCCTTTAAAACAGTGGTTCTCAGCAGGGGCATTTTGGGGGTCCAAAGGCCCTTTTACAGGGATCACATATCAGATAATCCTGCGCATCAGATATCTACAATTTATAACAATAGCAATGAAAATATTTTTATGGTTGGGGATCACCACAACATGAGGAACTATGTTAAAGGGTCACGGCATCTGTAAGGTGGAAAGGCACTGCTTTGGAGCAGTCTGTGTGCTAATGAGCTCCCTCTAAGATGGAAGGTTTTGTCTCTGAGGAAATGCTTCACAGCACTTGCCACTTGACTAAACATTTTCATGCATGTATGTGTGTACAGTATGTATGGGAGGGGTGCTGTGTTCCTGTGTGAATGTGGGCACTTACATGGCACATGTGTATAGAGGTTAGAGGATACCCTAGGATATCTGTGCTCACCTCTACCTTGTTTGAAGCAAAGCCTCTGTCATTCCACTGTGCACACCATTTTAGAGGGACTGAAGACTCCAGGGGATTCTCTTATCTCTGCCTCCTATTATCCCTGTAGGAGCACTGGGATCATTTTCTTTTGCTTTGTCCTTAGACAATTTGATCATAATTTTATTTTATTTTATGTTACTTTTTTTTCGCTCCTTTTAAGAGAGAGCCTTACTCTGTGTACCAAGCTAGCCTAGAATTCAGTGTGTACTCCAAGGTGGCCCTGGACTTGTGACAATTTGTCTCCCTTGGCTCTCCAAGTACTGGCATTACAAGCAGGAAGCCTTTTTGCATCACTAAACTCTTTCTGTTTTTGTTGTTGTTTTGAGACAGGCTCTTACTCTACAGCCCTAGCTGGCCTAGAACTCACTATGTAGACTCAAATTCAGAGATCTATTTACCTCTACACCCAGAATGCTCTAATTAAAGGCATGTACCTGTATTATGTTTTGTTTTGCTTTGTTTTGAGGGTTTCAAGCAGCTTAGACTGGCTTTAAAGTGGTAGCCAAGGTTAGACTCAAATTCCTAACCCTTTCCCCTTTCTATAAATGAACTTTCTAACTGTTGCACCTTCTCCAGGAGTCCCAGAATACATGCTCTGTTCTGCTTAATGGCTGTCCCATAACTCCCTTAGGCTTAGGCTTGCTTCGTTGTTGTTGTTGTTTCTTTCATTTTTGCTCCGGAAACTATTTAATTTCAGATGATCTTAGAGTTTGCTAATGTTATCCTTTTCTTAATGAAATCGGAGGATGAGCCCTCTAGTGAGTGAACATCTCTGCTCCAGAATCTTGAGGTTTTTGTTTGTTGTTTGTTTTTTTCATTCTTTGTCTCTGTGATGATTAATTCTCATATGCTTCTTACTCCCTCCCCTCTGCTCCTCTCCTCCTCTCACAGTTAGCTTGTTCCTCTGATGGCGTATGTCCCATGTGCTTTTGTAATGTCGCATTGGTCTCTGCACACTTGATACAACAGTCGCCTCTCAGTTCTTACTACACAGCTTCACACAGAAAGACCTTCACTCATCAGCCCTGCTAGGCATCTGGTAGCCCCTTGGATCTTTCCTTTGGATCTACTTTCTCTGGACTTGCCTGCGCGATACCAGATCAAATGACTTTGCCCGTTTCATCTCCCTGGATATCAGAACCCCTTATACATGCTTGTCTGCCTCTTCTGTTGTGAGGCCTCTTAAGCAGCCTCGTGCTCCCCAGCCACCTCCTTTGTCCTCAGTGGCCTCTGTGTCTAATGACTAAGACAGTCTGGTCGCAGGCAGTTCTTTGGAAAGCCGACATTCCCGATACACTAGTCTCTTTCCCGAGGTACTGCTGGGCTGCACCAGCCTGTCTCCTGTACTGTCGTTCTGGAGCGACAGCCTGCTGCCAACTCTTTTGCTCTTAGTTGTGTCCAGGCATGAGTCTGCCTGCTCGTGTCAGCATTTCAAGGCAGAACAGAAGCAAATGCCTCAGAACTTTGGGGCTAGTCCAGTCTTCTTTCCAGGGACGTCACTAGTGTCATGGCTCTGTTCCAAGATAGGGACTATGGTAGGAAGGTTCCACACATTTTCCTGCTTGTGTGGATGCAGCTGGTTTTGCACTAGCCTGGGTTCCAGAACTCTTTAACTTGTTTCTGGATTTCTCATAAAGGGATTCAGTCCATGAATTATTGAATCCATGTTTCTATAGGAGGAATGTGGGATCTGGGGTTTCCTGTTCTGCCATCATAAATCTTTTGTATTTTATGGCTTCTATTTTTATTGCTTCTTGCGTGAATGCGTGTGTGTGAGTGTGTGTGCACGTGCGTGTGTGTGTGTGTGTGTGCACATGTGTGTGCGTGTGCATATGTCTGTATATACATGGGGATACAAATGCACATGGGGATACAAATGCACATGTGTGCATATGCGTGGATGTCAGCCTCAGCTGTGGTTACTCAGAAGCCATCGGCTTGTTTTTTGAAATAGGATTTCACTGGCCTGGGGCTTGCTCATTAGGCTAGCCAGCCAATGAGTTCCAGGGATCTGCCTGTTTCCACGTCCTTGGCACCAGGATTACGTGTGCCATCGCTCCCAGCTTTGCTCTATGAGTTCTGAGGACCACATTCAGGTCTCCACATTTGTCAAGAAGCACTATATTGACTGAGCCATCTCTCCAGACCTCTATAGCTTCATCTTTAATGATTAATAGTTGGAATGACTTTGAATCACAAGATCAAACATGGACATTCCCCACTAACTGGAAAATTAATCTTTGAATTCTCATGTTTGTAAAAATTCTTTATGAATGAGAATTTTTAATAGTCATCAAGTATTAAACCAATTATTATTTTTCAGTTTTATAGAATGTGATGTATAATTTAATAATGTAACAATATTTTGTTTACCATTGTCTAAGGAAAGATTCTTCCTCAAAAATGAATTTTTCAAAAAATACTAAATTTTTTTCACTTATGTAAGTACATTTCTTTTGGCTGCTTGATTGATTTATTTCCAAATTTTCTATTATATTTATTTGCTTGTTTCTTTAAATATATTTCCATTCTTCTGAAGTTTACTTAAAGGGCTAGGGAGGTGCTCAGCTGGTCAGTACTTGTAATGCATACTTTAGCACCAGAGTGTAAGTCCCCAGCACAGACATAAAAGCCTGATGCAGGGGAGCACCTCTGTAGCTCCTGTGCTGTGGGGAAGGAGGGAGGGGCACCTCTGTAGCTCCTGGGCTGTGGGGAAGGAGGGAGGGGGCACCTCTGTAGCTCCTGTGCTGTGGGGAAGGAGGGAGGGAGGGGCACCTCTGTAGCTCCTGTGCTGTGGGGAGGGAGGAGGGAGGGAGGGGCACCTCTGTAGCTCCTGGGCTGTGGGGAGGGAAGGAGGGAGGGAGGGGCACCTCTGTAGCTCCTGGGCTGTGGGGAGGGAAGGAGGGAGGGGGCACCTCTGTAGCTCCTGTGCTGTGGGGAAGGAGGGAGGGGGCACCTCTGTAGCTCCCGTGCTGCGGGGAAAGAGGGAGGGAGGGGCACCTCCGTAGCTCCTGGGCTGTGGGGAGGGAAGGAGGGAGGGGCACCTCTGTAGCTCCTGGGCTGTGGGGAGGGAAGGAGGGAGGGGGCACCTCTGTAGCTCCTGGGCTGTGGGGAGGGAAGGAGGAGGGGGGCACCTCTGTAGCTCCTGTGCTGTGGGGAAGGAAGGAGGGAAGGAGGGAGCACCTCTGTAGCTCCTGGGCTGTGGGGAAGGAGGGAGGGGGCACCTCTGTAGCTCCCGTGCTGTGGGGAAGGAGGCAGGCAGATTGCTACAGCCTACTAACACTTGCTGGCCAGGCAGCATAGCCAAACTGGCAAGCTTCTGATTCAGGGAGAGACCTTTTCTCAAAAAACAAAATGGAGAACAATCTCCAGTGTCCACACATACAGGCATTCATGCAGTTGTACACACACATATTCCACACGCATACACACAAAATGAAGTTCATGTTAATCAGAGCCAGTATTTCCTAAAAGGAGATGCAGTGCCAGTGGGCAGCTAAGTGGGCGATTACTTAACAGATACCACAACCTGTGGTTTCCGTCCAACAGTGACGTCCATTCGGTCAGTACCAGAAATATGCTTGCTGCCTAGGAGCTGTGCTGCTCGTAGGGTTCCCCCTACTTTTCTGTGTCTTAAAGCAGCACCTCGGACTAAGCCAAAGAGCAGAAACACAAAGTACTGGTGTTCAGTCAGCAGGTGGAGCTCAGACCCTGCAAGTGTTCAGAGGCCCAGACATCGTGTGCCGAAAAGACTCTCTAAAAAGGTCAAAATGAAGAAGCTATAGTACTAAGATTTTCCAGTTTCAGAGAATTTTACATTTTCATCTTATATCATTTTTTTCAAAATAAAGTTAATGTGAGTGCTTTTTAAAAAGTATATTTTATTTCATAGCTCAGATTTGTTAATATTTTAGAATCAAATATTTCCCAATTTCTAGATTATTTTAATTTCTTTTTTAGACATTCATAAATTATAAAGTGTTTCTGTACTTTGGTAATATTAACATGATGAATAAATTTACTTTTAATGGCAATTTTTGTTTAAATTCAGTTTTCATAAGTAACTAAAAAAATTCTATTTTAAGAATACAAAAGAAATATATATGAGGACTAGAGAGATGACTCAGTGGTTAAGAGCACTGACTGCTCTTCCAGAGGTCCTGAGTTCAAATCCCAGCAACCACATGGTGGCTCACAACCATCTGTAATGGGATCTGATGCCCTCTTCTGGTATATGTGAAGACAGCTACACTGTATTTATAATAAATAAATAGCTCTAGGGTTGGGGATTTAGCTCAATGGTAGAGCGCTTGCCTAGCAAGCGCAAGGCCCTGGGTTTGGTCCCCAGCTCCGGGAAAAAAAAAAAGGAAAAAAAAATAAATCTTTGGGGTTGGGGATTTAGCTCAGTGGTAGAGCACTTACCTAGCAAGCGCAAGGCCCTAGGTTCGGTCCCCAGCTCCGAAAAAAAGAAAAGAAAAAAAAATCTTTAAAAAAAATACAAGAAAACAACCAACATTGGCCTCGGACCTCTATGAGCATATGCACATAGATATGTAGGTATGTAGGTAGGTAGGTAGATAGACAGACAGACAGACCTTCATGAGCACACTAGCCACATTCACATGTGCATATGCACATAGGTAGGTAGGTAGGTAGATAAACAGACAGACCTTCAGAGCACACTAGCCTCTTTCCCGTGTGAATATCACATGTGCATATGCACATAGGTAGGTAGGTAGGTAGGTAGGTAGGTAGGTAGGTAGGTAGATAGGTAGGGAGTTAGGTAGGTAGGTAGACAGGTAGGTAGAATTTAGAAGCCGAACTGTTATAAAAGACAGTGTCACTTTTTGCAGCATTATCCAAGGAACATTTATTTTATGATAATCCAGGTATTTTTTTAATTCAAATATTTTTTATTTTGATTTAAAACGAACCATACTACAAAACACCTTAAGCTCTTACTGTGGTTCACTTTATACAGTTTCATAACCACTGTAACATGTCCCTGGTCAAGTCACATCTCTTTCTCTCACTGTTGTCTAAGTAAATAACAATGTCCACAGACATGATTTTCCCAGGACAGTATTACTTCTTCACTTCCACAGTAACTTAAGGAATGAGTAGAAGGAAGGACAAAAAAAAAAAAAAGAAAACCTTTGAGACTGGAATCTGGAATTCATTTTTGGAAAAGGAACCAAATTTTAATAGATCATGGAAAGTTGTGTTATTTACAACTTCTTACACTGCATGGCATTGATAAGCAGATTTTGAGGGGGTTTGATTTGTTATTACTGTGTAGGAGCATATATGGTGTAGTGTTAGTGCGGGCGCCGTGCTACATGTGTAGATGCGAGGGGACAATTTGATAAAGTCCGTTCTCTCTTCCACCTTTACACTGGGTTCCCAGGGTTGAGCTCGAGTCACCAGACTTGCACAGCACTTATACCACGGAGTCATATTGCTGGCCCAATTTGGATAAAACTAAATTTGTCATGTTCCCCAGCTATTCTCACCTGAGAAAGATAGACATTTCCCAACTCACAGTGATTCAACTTTGCAGTACTGTGAAAGCAACACACATTCAGAAGAAAGTGCACTCCAGAGCGGCTTGCCCTTTCCTGGCCGGTGATCTGTGTGTCCTGAGATGCCAGCACCAGCAGTGAGCTGCAGCTCCCCGGGTCCCTTGATCACAGCAGCAAACAGCCAGTATTCTGCAGGGCACTGTATGGTTAAGCTCTGTCTGTCTGTCTGCATGGCTTAGGCACACTGTCTGCATTCTCAGCTTTCGGTATTTTGAAACTGATGATTTATTTTTCAGGCCATAATCCCTTCGTAACTCATGTACGTGAAAAATATCATAGTGTAAGATTGAAAACTGTTCCATATGTTGAAATGTAAATTAGGTTGTTTCACTAGCAAAAGTAAAGTTAATCTTTACTTCATGAATATTTTGGTAACCGAGTAACCAGTTTCCCTCCAATCCACCGTTTCAGGACTTTCTAAATGGGTGAGGCAGCAGATCCAGCACCACTCAACCTTTGCAAGTGCCCTGGAGTCCCTGACCGAGTTCTCCAGAAGACACCAGAAGGTTACTAATAGATCCAAAAAGGAGGAAAAATGTACAAAAGAAAATGGGTCCACTCTGGATGTGGCCTGTTTGGAGGGTAGCACTCTTACAACTGTGTCAGAAGCAAGTCATCAGACGCCAGAAAACTCTGCGGAAGAAGCAGCGAAAGTGTGTGTCCAGGAGCAACAGAATCCCCAGATGACTGCTGAAAACCCCTCAGGACCAAGTCATGGCGTTTCCAGAAGGAAGGAAAGTACGTTGAATTCTGCCCATTTACAGTAGACAGAAAAATCTTTCATTATGTAGCAGTGAAATGATGATTTTAGGTGCACATTAATTTCCTGAAATATATTGGTTTGTGACATGAAGTGTTCACAAAGTAGTACTAGGTATGTTTGAATGAGAAGAGACTTTTGCTAGGATACCAACGTGGTTTTTGTGGTTTCCATTGGCTTTTCCACTTACCTACGGAGACTGCGAATGCCATTTAACCCTTTAAGTTATGATAGAAAAACCCACATACTTGTCCCTCTGAGCTGGATTGTGAAACTCAAGTAATTAATAGCATAGCATTGTAAATGCTCTACAAACGGCAGGTTATGTTAAAGGCTTTAGAAGAATCGAGCTACACTGGTATCATGGCTCATACCTGTTATCCAGATAATCACAGCATGTTGGAGGCTGAGGTAAGAGAACCAGGAATTCCAGGCCAGGACTGGAGAGAGGGCTTAGCAGATGAAGGTGCTTCTGTATGGTCCCTAAAGTCCAGACAGAACGAATCTACTCTTGCAAGCCGTCCTGTGAGCTTCACATGCATGCCCTGGTGTGTGTTTCACCAATACCATATACACAAGAAATAAATGTAAAATTTTAGGTAGATGTAACAGTAATACAAAAGTATTACATTTAAAAAAGAAAAAGAATTCAAGGCCAGCCAGCTTTAGCTGCAGCAAGCCTCCATAACTAAAAAGGTCCCATTTATGAGTGCCCCATATTTGAACCTGAGATGTGAGCCACTTGTTCTAAATGATAAGAAATAATGTTATAAAGTATTGGAAGTCATGGTCTATCTCAGGGAGTGGCGAACCCTGGCCCGTCCTGTTGGCTTCTGTTATGTTTGAAGTTTACTCCAACTGTTCATTTGCTTTTGCATAATAAAAAAAAAACCAACAAAGTTAAGTAATTGTATTTTAATCCCAGAATAGCCTACTTCAATAGTTGAAGCAGACATAATATGGACCACAAAACTAAAATATTTGCTATCTGACTTGTAACAGGAAAAAACCCGCAGAAACTGCCAAGTGCAAGTGACTGGATATAATTTTAATTTGTATATCAGTGTAGCTTAACATATCTATTCAAATACTCTGTGCTATGTGCCTTTCAGTGTGTCAGAGTAACTTCAAGGCTGTTATAGTGGCATCAGGAAGCCTGGGGTCCACTTCTGGACTATATTTGACACACAGCACACATAGCTTTACCCAGTGTCCTTACTTTTTAATTAAGGTTAGCTGTGGGCACGTTTCCATGGTCACCACTTAGAGGATTTCTGAGGTGAATTTCTCCTTTTTCTCTTTCCCCCTTCAGTGCTGGGGTCTGGCATGTACTAAGGCTTTGCTCTACACTGAGGGAGGGAGCCTGCTTATCCTCACAAAGTCATCTTCCTCCTCTTGTGCAGCCTTGTGGGCTCCATTGTGTTCATTTGATCATTTGCAAATAGCATTATAACTCAGGACAGGAAATACTGGAGATCCACTGTTCTCTTCAGGGCTAAGCTTCTCTCCTTTAAATTCTAAGGTGAATGTGGTGGTGGGTACTGAACTACTGCTATTTAAAAATACACCCCATAAAAACCACTCTGGGCCTGGTGGTGGTGGTGGTGGTGCACACCTTTGATCCCAGCACTTAGGAGGCAGGGACAGGTGGATCTCTATGAGTTTGAGGCCAGCCTTGTCTACAAAGTGAGTTCCAGGATGGCCAGGGCTACATAATGAGCCTGTCTTAAACAAAAATAAAATAAATACTTTAAAAAGTAATAGTTACTGTTACCTAGCTGCACAGAGTTGACAGCTTAAATTTTTGTATTCTTAGGTGATCCAGGACTAAGAGAAAAATCTGTTCAGACAATGAAAACAGAAAAAAGTGAGATTTCCCGGTCTTCAAGCCCAACTTTCGGAAAGCAAACAGAGCCAGTCAGCTGGCCTATCTTTAATTCTCTGAAACGGCATTTCAATAGTAAAGTAAAAAATTGCACACCCGTGCTCAAGTCATCAAAGAACCACGCCTCTGCTTCTTCCACCTTTAATAAAACTGCCTTGCCACTCACAGGTAAGTGTGTGTCCTCAAATGCAACAGCAAACACACCACTAGCACCTTGCTCTCAGTCAGAAGTCATAATTCCATCAGTGAAGGTTGACACTATTCCTGCTAAGAACCATTGCAAACAGAATGAGAAAGACCCTTCCCCGGATGCTGAGCTGTCCCCAGTAACTGAAGAGGCCAAGTGTTCCAGTTCCAATCCAGCTGTTGGAACAGAAGTAGACGACGACTCTGTATGCTTCACACCTGAACTCTTTGATCCTGTCAATACGGATGAAGAAAACAATGAACTAGTTGAAACTGATAGATCCAGTAATAATTCAGATTGTCTTTCTGCTGAAGAGCTTTTTGAAACTGTAACTGGATTTGGGCAGAAATGAAAGTCGAAGGTCGCATGGACACATAGTTGAATGGAGTCACACCAATGAAAGAGCAAAGCTGATAACTTGTATAAGTGAAGTAGAGCTGGGGAAACTCAGGCATAGACACGGGAGGGCTCCCTGGTGGTAGGTAATGCTGTCAGGCTTTTGTTAAGCCTTGTTGTGTAAATAATAATTTGTATACTGGGTAAATGTTATAATTTTAACTTTTTAGATATGTTTTTTCATTTTAATTCATTATCAGATTTTAAGTATGTTGTGTTCAGAAATACAAGTTTTATTCTAGAATTCTAAGTAATCTATGCAAAGTACTTTCCTCTGATACTTGTTTTCCTGGGACACTTCCAGTCTCACACAATTACTCTTGAAGTTCACTTAATGTATTTTCATATTGATACACAAAGGTTAATCTCAGTTAAATCTAGCCACTCTTCAGCCATATGTTACTGTGTATTTTAATTCACAGACTATGTTTTTTAAAAATCACAATTTGTCTCCAAAAATTCTCTATTTCATTAGCCTTCCTTAGACCAGGCATAGAGCACACAGCTACTGTCCCAGCACGAGGAAGACGGGTTTATGGCCAGCCAGGGTTGCAGAATGAAACCCTGTTTTAAAGTCAAAAGAAAAAAAATGTTTAAAACTAGTTTATTAGGAAAGTTAAAGGAAAGAACATGCATATTTAATTGAAATTGGGGTTTTTAAATAATAGTCAGATCCTAGCAGTACCAAAGACACACTGTACTGGCTGGTTTTGTGTGTCACCTTGACACAAGCTGGAGTTATCACAGAGAAAGGAACCTCCCTTGAGGAAATGCCCCCATGAGACCCAGCTGTAATCAATTAGTGATCAAAGTGGGAGGGCCCAGCCCATTGTGGATGGTGCCATCCCTGGGCTGGTGGTCTTGAGTTCTGTAAGAAAGCAAGCTCAGTAGGCGAGGGGAAGCGAGACAGTAAGTAACATCCCTCCGTGGCCTCTGCATCAGCTCCTGCTTCCTGCCCTGCTTGAGTTCCAGTCCTGACTTCCTTTGGTGATGAACAGCAATGTGGAAGTGTGAGCTGAATAAACCCTTTCCTCCCCAACCTGCTTCTTGGTCATGGTGTTTGTGCAGAAATAGAAACCCTGACTAAGACACATACATTCTAGTATAAAGTTTTAATTCTATAACTATTTAAGACAGAAAACTTGCCAGGTGGTGGTGGCACATGCTTTTAATCCCAGCACTCAGGGGACAGAGGCAGGCAGATCTCTATGAGTTCCAAGACAGCCTGGTCTACATAGTAAGTTTCAAGACAGCCAGGGCTATACAGACTCTTGTCTTGAAAAAAAACAAAAAAGAAAAGAACATTTGGTATGTACATTTAATAAATAAGTAAATGTTGCACAAACACATGCACACAACACACACACACACACACACATATATATATATGAATTTTGAGTGTGTGTTTTAGAGAGTGAAGCTATGTCTGATCAAAAATGTTTACAAAAGATGATCATCTCTGACATTCCAAAACTACACTGATCACACACACACACACACACACACACACACACACACACACACACACACACATTTAGACTTTTTATGGTGGTTTGAGTTGAGAGAATGTGGGTGTGTGTGTGTGTGTGTGTGTGTGTGTGTGTGTGTGTGTGTGTGTGTGTGTGTGTGTGTGTAAATATAACTTATTCTCTTGTAATTGTTGTCACGGAGGCTTACAGCCTCCGGCTGCTAACCTCGGTCTAGTCCTGGAAGCTTCTAAGCTTCCATACAGTCTTATCTAGCCTTAATGTTTTTAGCCTCAATAATCTAGCTGAATGAGCTCACCTCTTCCTAGTTCTTTTGAGCTCTGGCTGGCTGGTCCAACTCAGCTGTTCTGTCTCAAACTCCTCTCCAAGCTGACTGATTTAATCAAGCTTCTCTCTCTGTCATTCCTGAATTGCTCTGCTTGGCCTCTTATTAACCATGGCAATATGTTTGAATCTTCTGACTCTTCATTTTCTAGCTCGTTCTGTCTTCACCTGTGTCTAGCTCGTTCTTTCTTCAACTTTTCTCTGTAAAACTATCTGAGTAAAACTGCCTGGCTGCTTTTTCCTCTCTGTAGTGCTCTCTTAAGTAGCTTCCCTTCCTTCCTCTCGAGAATTCGGCATATTCTATTCTGTCAAATCTTTCTCTGATTCATAACTTTGCCACTCAGTTAGACATCACTTTCAAACATGGGTGCTTCCTTCTGCAAACTTTCATTATTTGTGACTAAAGGTGTGTGCTAAGGGCTGAGTCTCACCACAATTAAAAATAGGGTTTTTCAGTAAATAACACAATTTCAGGGTTCAGATGTGATTAAATATCCTACAACATGTGCGTATGTGTAGCTGGAGATCAAGCCCAGGCCTTTGTATGCTAAGCAGGGGTTCTCGCTTTAAGCCATCTCCAGACTGAACTGAAATTTTATAAGCTGTTTAACTACTCTTCGTGCTTTATTATCAAGTTAAAATTCCCAGTAATCATATTTCTAGGTTCATTTGAGTAAGTGAATATTAAGTATACACGTTTGCTTTTGTTTTAATAGCATTTTTAGATTTGATGCATGAAATTTGAATTAATGGCTTACCAAGTAAGGGAAATTTCTGTGGATTTAGAAGGCGGCTTCTGCATTGTTTTGAAAAAGAGAAACCGTTTTTCCTGTTGTGGATCTTAACTCTTAGATAGGGGTAGTCGTCTGGTCCTAGAAGGGATTCATAGTAGAAGATGAGAACAGGCTCTGTTCCTGGCTGTGCCTCTGACATGCTGTTCAGATGGCAGTGCCCTGCCTTCCATGGAATTGGTTTCATTTTTTTTTTTTTTTTTTTTGGTTCTTTTTTGGAGCTGGGGACCCAACCCAGGGCCTTGCGCTTCCTAGGTAAGCGCCTACCACTGAGCTAAATCCCCAGCCCCATTGGTTTCATTTATAAAGTACAGACTTATACTATAAAGGCTTGCAAATCCCTTTGGGCAAATTAAAGAAATATTTGTTGGTATCTTTTTCTGAGTCAACTTTGTTCCCGAATACTTACAATAAAGCATAGCATTATGCGGAGAAGGTCAAATGGCTGATCTACAGTCTGGGAATGGAAGTGTGTGCGATAATTTAGGAAGCTGAGTATTTTAACTGATATAGTTTAAACTTTTTTTTTTTTGTATCTTTGGAGTCCTACCCGCCCCTCCCCATATTTATTGTTTGGGTGGGTGCTTTGGTTTTAGTTTTGAGACAGGGTTTCATATATTCTACTCTGGTCTTGAATTCCCAGTCCTCCCGAGTTCACCTCGAAGCATGCTGTATCACACCCAGCTTGAAATTGCCTTTAGAAGAATCATTAAACTACATGAAAACATCAAGCAAATCATTTTACAGTCAGGTACCCAACTTAATCACAAATACCATTAGTCTTAGTTTGGGTTTTATTGCTGGAAGTAACATCACGGCCACAGCAACTCCTGTACCAGTACAACATTTAATTGGGGCTGGCTTACAGGTTCAGAGGGTCAGTCCATTATCATCATGGCGGGAAGCATGGCAGCGACACAGTGCCGGAAGAGCTGAGGACTCTACATCTTGATCCACGGGCAACAGAAGGAGGCTCTGTACCTCATTGGCATAGCTTGAGCATAGGAGACCTCAAAGCCCGCCCTCACAGTGGCACACTTCCTCCGACAGGACCACGCCTCCTAATAGCCACTACACCTGAGTCTGTAGGGGAATTCTTACTCAAACCACCATCCCATCTTTTTCCCAAACATTAATTTTTTCCAAGAGCTAATACTCTGCATATTACTAAATAGTTCGCAGAGATGTTCCACAAGTTCTCAGTATTTCAAAAATGTTCAAACTGTATACAGTAGATCAAGGAGTCTCCTCAGATCATCATTCTGAACAAGGTGGTCATACAAAAAATAAACCACTGGCCATTTGAGAGAAGGAGATAGATCGTTTTCACTAGTGACAACAAAAGATGCTTTTTGAGTTGAAATTGAAATATAGAAATCCCCTTAAGGGAGCAGGAGAGATGGCTCAACAGTTAAGAACACTGACTACTCTTCCAGAGGACCTGGGTTCCAATTCCCAGCAACCACATGGCTGCTCATCTCCTGTTCCAAGGATTCTGACAAGCTCTCACAGACGTGCATGCAGGCAAAGCACCAATGTAAATAAAAGAAAACAAGAAAGTCATGTAAAAGCGTACGTAGCACATGGTCCGTCAGTCATTACTGAGGTCGCCTTTGCCTCTGCGGTGCATGCTGGCTTCTATGATGCCCTCCCTAACTATGGGCAGATCAACTGACAATAAAGATCTGTTACAGACCAAAGGGGAAAGTCTCAATATTCACGACTAATATGAAGAACTGCCTAAAGCTTTCTCAAATTGTGTAGACCTCTTACCTCTATTCCCACTGTTTATTTTATTATTACATGGTTTTGAAATCGGGTACTGTTTCTGTGTTTCTAAAGCTTCTCTTCGTTTGATCTCTATATTCAATATATTAATTATTTAAAAGGAGCCATTCCCACACTTTTTTTTCTAAAATAGGGCTTTGCCATGTTTTCTGCTTATAATAAGGCACATTCAAAATATTTAATCTTTCAGGATTCCTTATAAATGTCTCTGTGCAAAGTGCTTGCTGTGACATCACTTGAAGGCCTGGCTGTTGTAGCTATCAGAAATGAATGGTATGATTTTTATATTGGATTGCCACACAATTCTCTTTAATCTTGGCATTCCCAGTGAGCTACACAGAAATTTGGTTTTTATGAATTTTTGGTAGTTTTGGGTATCTGCATAGGAAAAGGCACTGATATCTTTTGCAAAGAAGTATTTATAATGAAAGATTAAGGTCATATCACACAGTGCCTTCATGTGAAATATCACACTATGACACCACATCACAGAAAGGGTATTTAGGACAATAGTGATAACCCTATGATCCACTGGATCGAAATGATTTAATTGTCTGTGTGTGCGTGTGTGTGTGTGTGTGTGTGTGTGTGTGTATGTGTGTATGTGTGTATGTGTGTGTGTGTGTGGTTTTTCAACACAGGGTTTCTCTCTGTAGCCCTGGTTGTCCTGGACTTGCTTTGTAGACCAGGCTGGCTTCAAACTCACAGAGCTCCATCTGCCTCTGCCTCTGGTGGGATTAAAGACATCTGCCACCATGCCTGGCCTTGCTGTGTGTGTGTGTGTGTGTGTGTGTGTGTGTGTGTGTGTTTACAGAGTTGTTTAACAAGGTTTCACTTGATGGAACTATTAGTATCACTTGCTGTGCCTCATGGGATTTCAACTATTGTGTATCAATGGGATTTGAACTGTTGGATCATCTTATTGATAAGGCCACCTTTTAGTAATTTGATGCTCTTGGGGTAGATCCAAAATAACCCATCTTAAAACAAATTCTACTCTTTCTACTCTAATAAACAAGTTTTATTGCATTAGAAAAAAAAGTTACATAAAATTTGCTCTTTCCAGATATGAATAAAATCTAACAGACATACTGACTAAAGGAATATCTTTCACAATGAATACTTTTTAGCATATTTATTTATGATGTTTATTGAGATATAATATCACTAAATTGTTCTTAGGCTGGAACACAGGATCCTCCTGTCTCGGCCTCCCAAATGCTGAGATCGCAGGTATGCCACCATTTTCAGAGCTGTGTGTAGCCCAGTGGTAGAGCCCATGCTGAGTGTGTGGGAAGCCCTAGGTTCAGGCCCAGCAGTCAAAAACAGTAAAAGTTACATATAGAGACAGACAGACAGACAGACATGGGTGCTGGAACTAGAACTCGAATCCTGTGGAAAAGCAGCCAGTGCTTTTAGCCACTGAGCCATCTCTCCTGCCCAAGATTTTATTCATAATTGTTGTCCACGTTTTTTCTTTTCCCTCATGTTATATTTGCTGACTGAATTGAAAGGAGCCTTTTCTTCTACTGCTCTGTAGTTTTGAGCTTGGTCTCATGCAACTCATGCTGGCTTTAAATTTGATATAAAGCTGAAACTGGTCCTGAACACATCAAAGTTCAATGCGAAAGAATGCTGGGCTCTTGCAATTTTGTTTGAGATAAGCAGCGTTAGTCTTGTGTAGTTGAATTCTAAAATATGAATTGGAATTCAACTAATTGATTAGCTATGATATCAGCCTTTTGATATCAGCCATGCATCCTGTTACTACCCTGCAACAAAATTAATTTTTCTTATTTACTTATATCCAAAGAAAGAATTTATTGTTTGTCATATTTTGTATATTAAAATATATGATATACAACTTATTATTTAATTTATGATCTACAATAATTGTCCTACGTATTGTGACTCTTCTCCTAAAATAAGAATAGCTTTAGGCCAGGCAGTGGTGGTACCTTTAGTTCCAACACTCAGGGGACAGAGGCAGAATGTTCTCTGTCAATTTGAGGCCAGTCTGGTGTACAGAGTGAGGTCCAGGACAGCCAGAGTTACACAGAGAAACCCTGCCTTGAAAAACAAAACACAGAAACAACGAAAAAGACTAACTTTCCGTATGACTGCCATGGGTCCACCCACCCATCCTTTGTCAAACATACTTTGACAGTCTGCTTTGCATCTAGAGCTGTGCTTCACACTGGGTATCAAAGATAAATTCAAAAAAGGATCATCTCCACTAGGAATTTACATCAGAGTTCACATCAAAGTAAGCATGGTGAAGGCCATAATGGGAACACAGCAGAAAACACAGTTTTGCTGAGTGTGGACGTATGTGTGTGTGTTAAGATTATGCTAGACCTGTTTAGCACAGGAACCATCCTAACAGTTTTCTTTTTTAATTACTTTACCACATGTTTTATCTGTGTGCATCATGTCAGGAGTGCAGAGGTTCAAGGACAACTTACAGGAGTCAGCTCTAGCCTTTCACCGTGAGGGCCCTGGGATCAAACTTAGGTTGTCAGACTTGGCGACAAGTGCCTTCACCTACTGAACCATCTCCCCAGCCCTTATTTCCTGACTTTTTTTTTTTTTAAATTGAATACAGTGCTTACGATCTTGCAGAATCTTCTTGAATCCAGTACAGATGTTTTTCCTGATTCTGCCTTCAGGTCTTGTAGGCCCTCTACAGAGAGTTGTACTCAGGAGAATGACTAGCAGACCTAGAGCACTTCCCCGAGGGGCTGCTGTGCAGCGAGCGCTGCTAAACTGGAGAGCTCTCATAGTTGGTTATCTCAGCAGCCTCCCAGAGCCAGGAGCACGGGTGATATTTTATTATATTAACCGCAAGGTAACCAAGGCCCACAGAGACCAAAATCATAATGCAGCAGCGCACTACATTGTTTTTAATGTCGTTTACTTCATGTTGACTTTCTCAAACCGCTGTTGGGGAAAACTACAGTTGCAGATAACCAAAAAGTGAGTGAGTCAAACCACTAATTATAAAGACACAGTCACAGTCTTTGCAGTGGCATATAGCCGTTGTAACTAGCAATATATTGTTAATAATCAATTTTAGTGATATTGCATTTGCCTGTTTTCCTGTTATTACTATAGTATTTCTTCTGATGAATTAACAAACATCTACAAGCACACCTTCATAGATTACTGGGAGGTGCAGAGGTACCTGCTAATATTGCTAACTGCATAGAAGCGTGAGGCAAAAAACAAACACTTGAACCCTAGAGTTAAGGCCAGCCTGTCTCATAACAAGAAACCTATGTGCAAGCAAGACTACTTTTAAAGAAAATTAATATGATTATTTCTGTGATATGCCTTTTTCTGAATCGTATTTAACCTTATTTTCAGGAATAGTCTTAAGGCTTTGTCTGAGACTATTAGGCTGATAAAAATCTAGTGTTGCTAAACGCTAGCTAGACTAGATTTAACAAAATCCCTTTGTTGTAGCTTAAGTCGGTACGGAGCAGAAGAGAATGTATGTTCTCTTCCACAGTTCTGCTCAAACTCTTAAAAATGATGTTGTCTGCAGCTTGTCCAGCTTTCCTGAAGAGTGAAGGTAAGTTAATTGCTAAGTTGCTTATGGTTTTCCAAAACCTTTAAGTGAATAAGTCCTCTTTTTCATTTTCATGGGAATTCTGAACTGAAAAGAATATTGAAATTATTTTTTAAGATAATTTCCACTGGTCTGGTGAGCTGGGTTTCGGGCACTGGCTACTCTTCCAGAGGACCCGGGTTCGATTCCCAGCACCCACATGGCAGCTCAAAGCTGTGTAACTTCAGTTGCAAGGGAACCAACACCCTCTTCGGCCTCCATGGGGACCAAGCATGCACATGGTGCACAGAGGTGATGCAGGCAAAATGCTACACAAGTAAAATTAAATCTTTTTAAGAAAACTGCCACCATGTTAAGAATTTCGAATTAAAAACCAAGGCAGAGTCTCAAGTTCAGTTTATACAAAACAAAGAAATGCATAAATATCTACACCACGCTGGCACAGACAAGGCATCGATCCATCTGTTTCTGATAATAACTGCAAAGAGAACTGCTCCAAAGGCATGAAAATCCACTCCTGAGTTAGCAGGCTCAACCTGGGAGGAGGCTGAGCGGTCACTCGTGGAGTCAGCTCACGGGATAAAAGGGAGGGGTTAGCAGCTGTTCTGGAAAAACAATGGCGGTACTCATATACAAATGACCTCACCCCCTTTGTGTGGACTTGGCACATTGCTTACCGCCTGTTGTGCTTCCCAACTGATTTCCAGAATGTTCGTCATGTTCCTTTCCATCCTGCTAATATCTGTCTCTAATGTGGACTAGGAGTGACTAATATGTATTTACCCCAGACCCTGTATGTACCCTGAAACACACTGCTACATTCCTAGCATTTCTGGTAGCTATTATGTCCCTGTTTTCAAAACTCAGTGGGTCCACTTAAACCCTTTTTGCCTGTTTAAAACAAACATAGCAAGTTCTATGATAATATCTACCATTCGACACTTTATATGAAAGACTCGGCTAAAACATGAAGTTTTCCCTGCTGCCTTCCTCTCAAAAGTGACCCATTCACGACAAATTTCAATGTTTACTTTGGTTACAAGCGCCTGCAGGAACATATGGTCGGATCATATGGTTCTAATAATTTTCCCTTTCGTACTTTGCAGCTTTGCCCAATTTCAATATTTTTTCTGGAATTGGGAATTCTTTCTTGTGGTAATGTACTCATTTATCAAAAAATGAATATGTGGTTGTAAGGAATTTGGGGCTTGTTGCAATATGGAAGATTGCAAGAAATTTTCCTGAGAACTGCAACTTTACACAGTCTCATATTTGTACACAAATCCAGCCCTTCCTCGGCTGAGTACCCCGAGGTTAAAGTGAGGGCCCTGCTGTTGCTCCTTCTCTGAGTGGCCTCATTAGTGTCTTCTCAGTCATGGATTTCTGCTTCTCTTTTTAACCAGGGCCTGGTGACTTCCAAGCTTAGAGGTAGCCCCATCCTAGATAAAGTGGAGACGGTGGGAGGCGAGGATAAGTAAGGGAGGCTTCCTCTCGGTCTATTGTCTCTTCCCAGCCGAGAGCACCAGTGCTCTACATTCCGCTGATTACTCAGGAAGTCCAAATCACTGAGTCAGTTGGCATCTGCAGCGCTCACATCCTCCATAAAAACTTGTAATTGGAGCTAGAGAGATGACTCAGGTTAAAAGCACTCTGTGCTCTTCTAGGGAACATAAATTTGGTTCCCGGCATTTGAGTTAGGTGGTTCACAACTTCCTATAAATGAACTTCTAGGGAAGCCAAGCTTAGTGGTACATTCAGAGGCAGGCAGAGCTCTGTGAGTTCGAGGCCAGCCTGCTCTGCATAGTGAATTCCACAACTGCCAGAGCTACATAGTTGAGATCCTGTCGTTGTCATCGTCGTCGTCGTCATCATCATAACAACAACAACCACCTTCTAGACTCTGTGGGCACCTGTTCTTATGTACATATAACCCCTACATACACAAACATCTACACACAAATGATATCTTTTTTAAGTTAACACTGTAGCAAGCATGCCTGTATTCCTAGCACTCCTGAGTCTAAGGCAGGAGGATCACAAGTTAAAAACTAGTTTGAGTTACAAAGCAAGTCTTTGTCTCAAAACAAAACAAAAATTGTAATTGCACAAATCAAAAAGGTGGCTCTGAGTAGGCAGGAGAATAGCCGAGATGGCTCAGTGGGTAAAATGCTTGTTTTGCAAACGTGAAGACCTGAGTTCGGTCCCCAGGACATAGGTAAGTAATACCAGGTGTGGTGGTACGCTTGTTGTAACCCCAGTACTGTGGAGGCAAAGACAGACACACCCTGAGGCTACTAGCCAGCTGGTCTACCCCACTTGGTACGTTCAGGAGTGTGAGAAAGCCTGTCTCTAGAGAACAAGGTTGATGGTATCTGTGGAACTCCCAAAGTTGACCTCTTCCACATGCATCCCCAACTCACATCTGGAAATGTATGCCTACAGGCATGTGCAAGCATACACAGAAAAGGTGGTCCTTGTGAATCTGAAACCTGAGTCATTTGATTGATTGTTCATTGAAGAATATGCAGAAACTTCTCGGCTTGAAACCAGATTCCCAGCAGTGATCCTTGTCACTGTTGGAAGTGCACTGGTGAGGAATTGATACTCCCACAGAGGTGTGGCCAGATGGACACATCAGCAAGATTACTTAGCTATTTCTAAATTCTGAGGAAGTAGTTGTGTTTTTAAGTTTTCTTTTAAAATAACTTTCCCCTAGATTGTATATTTCCAGGGTCTGTTGTTTCTATTACAGCCTTTATCGCCTCCTCCTTATAATATGATAACGTTCTATTTAAAAACTGACACTAAGGGGTTGGGGATTTAGCTCAGTGGTAGAGCACTTGCCTAGCAACCCAAAGGCCCTGGGTTCGTCCCCAGCTCGAAAAAAAAAAAAAAAAAAAAAAGAAAAAGGAAAAAACTGACACTAAATGCTTCTTAGTCTCTGTGTGTGTGTATGTTCTTGTGTATGAATACTGGTTCTGCACATGCCATGGTGTGTGTGTGGGGGGTCAAAGGACAAACTCAAGTGTCAATCATCACCATCCACCTTGTTTGAGACAGGGACTTTTTGTTGCTTGATGGTGCAGAGGCCAGGCTAGCAAGTCTGTGAGCTTTGGGGAATTCTAATGCCTCTGCCTCCTGACTCATTTTAGAAGCACTGGGATTACAGGTCTGCACCGGCACTGCCACACCCAGCTTTATAGAACATCTAGGGATTCGGGCTTACATCCTCACGCTTGCAGAGCAAGCATTTACCCACAAGGCCATCTTCCCGGACCCTAAAGCAAAGTATTGAAAGGTTCTGTCTCATATTTAACCAATGTACACGCATTTTCTTACTTTTGATTATGATCATTTTAGGATAGGGGCCTGAGCATGAATTTTAGCTTTGTGCATTGTAAGCCCAGACTAATAGTTTGTAGAATACTTCATAGAGTGACTGTGATGATAGAATTTATACAACAGGCATTTTAAAGACCCGTCTATAATCTTTTGTGCTATATTAAACTAAAGATTCTTATAGCTTTTCACCAAAATAGATCAAGCGACTGCTTTTCAAACAATCTTAACATCCAATCCACTTTCTATTAGACACTCCCAAATGGAATTGAGATGTTGAATCTAGTATGAAAGTTCTTAAGAATTTCGTAGGTGTAGAGACAGGTTTATCTCTAAACGGCACGTGGAATAGCCAATTACATTTCTACATTTACAGTGTAGAAATTGCATAACCAGCTCGTATTCCTGAATCCTGTATCTTTTCATTGCGGCTGAAATAACTGACCTTAGACACTACTGACTCAAGGGTGAGTTTGTTTGTTTGTTCTCGAATTCTCGAGTGGAATTGCTTATACATAGCTAATTCATACACTAGCAAGGTCTGAAAGTATCGCCATGCTGTGGGTTAGCATGGCCTGGTTCTCTTATTGGTACAAAAGCGTATAGAGTATAATATGCAAATAAGAGGCGCTATTCTGAGCTACAGTACTTTAGCTGTAATTAAATCATAACTATCATAGCTAAAATGTCACCTTGTGAAGCAACATTAAAACCTAGATGCATGCCTCTGCACCGCTGTGAAGTCATACTCCAAAACCTTGCTCTGGGAACTTAGACATCGCCTCCTACATGTTTTTTTTTTTTTTTTTTTTCCCCCCGGAGCTGGGGACCGAACCCAGGGCCTTGCGCTTGCTAGGCAAGCGCTCTACCACTGAGCTAAATCCCCAACCCCTCTCCTACATGTTTTTAATCTGCTCCTTTGAACCTAATTAGGATTGAATATACATCAGAGACAAAGATGTGATTTCATGATTAGCCCAGTAAAATAAGAGTCAGTTTTTGACTCAGTATATATTTAGTGCAAAGTTATAATAGTAATGCAAACTTTGGTTATAAGCACAACCCACCTGACAACGCTTTATATACCCAAGAATGGGTCTGTTCTTAGAGTATAAATGACATCACTAGATTCAGTTAAGGACATTTTTTATTAAAAACAGTTATTTGTGTGGTTATTTTGTGCATCATCAGTGTGCCTGGTACCCAAGAAAGCCAGAAAAGGGTGTCAGGTCTTCTGGAACTGTAGTAACAGCGGGCTGTGAGCTGCCATGTATGTGCTGGGATTCAAATCTGCATCCTCTGGAAGATCAGCCAGCGCTCACCCTCTGAGACAGCTCTCCAGCGCCCACCACTCCCTGATGATATTTACATTCTTTTTTTTGTGTGTGTGTGTGTGTGTGTGTGTGTGTGTGTGTGTGTGAGAGAGAGAGAGACAGAGACAGAGACAGAGACAGTCAGAGTGGAGACAGGCGCGCACACACACACACACACACACACACACACACACAGAGAGAGAGAGAGAGAGAGAGAGAGAGAGAGAGAGAGAGATGGTGTGACAACTAACAATGTAAACAGTGCAGTATGACTGGCTGGATGTTAATTGCCCACCTATACTATTTTATGAATTGCAAGACTTTGGGAAAGGCTGCTAACTTTTTGCTTTACCTTTGTGCAAATTATGGGAATAATGCCTAAGCAGAGGTGTTATGAAGATTTCAAGAGTTTATTCATGTCGACCCCTTAGAACAGTGCTGGTGTGCAGCCATCCCTCTATAGCTATTTAGCAACTGTGTTTATACTGACGAGCCATTCTCACGCCTGACACTACCTTAAATTCGGCCTTTACGTTCTAACAATTAGAATTCTTATTCGTCCCAGCACTAAATATTCTAAAGTTTAGAACATTTTATTGTTTGATGTTTAAGTTGTCTCCTGATAACAAGATATTTGAACAATTCAAAGTATAATTCTCCTGTTTTAGCATCACGCATGACGTCATAGTCCCTGAGCAGCAGCAAAGGCTCTGCTTCCGGGACTTTTTATAAGGTGAGTTCCAGTACACAGCCGGGGAAATGCTGCTCATAAGCATATTAATTGAATGCTCATAAGGAAGAGCATAATTAAATACTATTCCTTTGGGGGCTGATGAATTATACATTACAATTAATACCTCTCTATGGAGAAAAAAATAGAACTTGTCTTTCTTCCCAGGAAGGAAAAATTGGCAGTGTGGGATGTTTAAAAGCTCTCCTGGTGCTGTGTTTTATTCTCTGAAATTTACCCTTCCCGATTGGAACTGTAATAAAGATTATATATTAGGGCTTTGTTCTGTTGTCTTGCCTGGCATAAAATTTGGATATGAGAGTAAATGTAACCTTTTCTAAATGAGCATTACGTTTCAATTGTGGGTTTCTCTTATTCCACTTAAAACTCTATTTCCTAGTTTGCTAGAGTTTCTAGAACAAATTAGCAGAGACCAGATCTCTTCTGTAATAGGTACTCTTCCTCACAGTTGCTGAAGGTAAATGTCTGCTAACGTTTGGGTGGGGTTGGTTTCTTCCTGCTGTGGGATGCTTTCTCCTGTGTTTTACTGAGGTGACCCTTGATGACACTGCACATGTGTCTAGGGTTTCTGTCCATATCTAAACTTCCTCTCATAAAGACATTGGATTAGGTCAATGACCCCACTTTAGCTTAACAAATTCTAAAGATCCTGGTTCCGATTACGGTCACATTCTAAGGCATTGCACTTTAGGAATCCACATAAGGAATTGTGTGAGCACAATTAAATTCAACATTAATTTACATAATTTCGATTCTTTCTGAAGAGTCCCTTGCCAAATCGGTGTCCTGGAGACAAATGCCATCATTTTTTATTTGTCTGAGGAAGTGTTTCTTTTTCCTTTACTTGAAGGATGATTTAGCTGGATATAGAGTTCTAAGTTGTGAGTTTTTCCTGGAGCAGTGTAGATATGTCTTCTCATGAGCAAGCGCGCAAGCAAAAGTCCTGTGAGGAGAAATTCCTATGGACTTTAGGCAATGTACACCCCTCTTCCTGGCTTCTTTTGGGACTGTTCTACTGTTCTGACTTTCTGCAGTTTTGGGACACATTATGTCTTAATGTATGAAGTGTACAGTTTGGATACATTATGTCTTAATGTATGAAGTGTACAGTTTGGATACATTATGTCTTAATGTATGAAGTGTACAGGTTGGACACATTTTGTCTTAGTGTATACAAAGTGTGCAGCTGAGATACATTGTGTCTTAGATATAGAACTTTCCATGTTACTCTCATTCATGCTCTCCTAGCTTCCTGTATCCATCATTCAGTTAGGGAAGGTCTCAGTCATCATTGCATCGAAGATTCCTTCTATTTCTTTCTCTTTACGTTTTCATGTCTTTATCACACCTAGGTTGTATCTTTTGTAGTTGTTCTATAGTTTTTCTTTTTCTTTCTTCCTTTCTTTCTTCCTTCCTTTCTTCCTTTCTTTACTTATTTATAGCTTTTTTCATTTCTGGTACTCAGAATTGAACCCAGGCTGCTACACACATTAGGTGAGCACACTTGGCCCCTTAGCTAAATCTGAGTCCCTGATTCATTCTTACCTTTGTATTTCAGGATTAGAGGTTTGGGATTAACACTTCCCAAGACTCTGATTATTTTCTCAGTTTTGTATATTGGTGAGTCCAATAAAAGCATTTTTTTATTCACACTGCTCTTGGTGTCGATCATGTCTCTTTTTCTTTAGCATATCCATCTGTATGTTCCCTAGCCTTGCACAGTTTTCTCTTCACACTACAGCTATTAGTATATGTTAATTATGCTTTTGTTATTTTATTTTATGCATATAGGTATTTTGTCTGCATGTATGTATGTGCACCATGTGAGTGCCTGGTGCCCAGGAAGAACAGAAGAGGGCACTGGATCCTCTGGAAATTAAATTACTTGTGAGCCACTGTGTGAATGCTGGGAATCGAACCTGGGTCTTCTGGAAGAATAGCCAGTATACTTTTTGACTCCATTAGTAGTAGTAGTAGTAGTAGTAGTAGTAGTAGTAGTAGTATTCCTAACTCAATGATTCCAATATATCTGCCACATCAGAGTCCTCATTGTTTGTTTTTCTATCATTTTATCACTTTTTTATTATTTAATATTCCATTTATTATTTAATATTTTATTATTTATTAATATTTTTTATTATTTAATATTGCAAATCACACGTGGTATATTAATTATGTAATTATTTAGTGTGTGACTAAATAGCTTCATTTTGAGGGTTTCTTGCTTATCTATCTAGGAGTCCTTCTGTGGGTTATTGTTGTTTTCAGTTTTTGTTTTTTCGGGGTGTTTTTGTTTTGTTTTTGGTAGTGGGACTGTGGGTATCAAGAGGGTCAGCTGGCCCTCAGTGTCCTTGTTTTGTCACCCCTGCTCTCTTATGCTGCTCAGGAGATGCTTCTCTTTCCTCCAGGTCCCGAGGGTTGAACTGGGGGGTCTTGTATATCCTATGGATTGACCTGGGGGTCTTGTATATCCTATGGATTGAACTGGGGGTCTTGTATATCCTATGCAAGTGCTGAACCACTGAACTTCACCCCTATCTCTAGGTTTTTACATTTTTGACTCTCACTAAGTTGTAGGCTGGCCTTGAACTTGCTGTATGATAGCCCAGAAAGTCCTCATACTCAAGATCTCCCTGCCTCAGCCTTCCTTCTGAGTAGCTGTTATTCCAAGTGTGTATCCCTATGCCTGGCTTCAGATTTCTTAAATGACATGGGCTCTTTCGTTCCTGTTTTCCTGTTATCCAACAGGAACCCTGCAAATGTGGTAGGGGTGAGGTTTGTGGGAGGAAAATAACTCTGTAGTTTTATGAATCTTCATCCTTTAATAACCCTGTGCCCCTGAGAGGTAACCTTTACAAATGCTTCTCAGTGTGACTTTGTTTTGTTTTCCCCATTAGGTTAGCCAGGAAGGCTAGACCGAGTTACAGTCCAATATTCCCCTCCCCATAGATTAGTTAGGCTCTAATAAAACGCCCCTTGCTTTGTGCATTAAGTTGCGTTCTCTATAGAAACAGAACCAATGTGTGCGTTATAAAAGCGTCTTACTGCATTGGCTTACACGATAACCCTGCAATGGCTGCCTCCACACTGGACAGGCAAAGAACTAGATGGCTGTGCATTCTAAGAAGCTGGGCATCTCAACCTTCCAAACTTAGCACCGAGGGTCTGGAGTTTCCCAGGACAGTCCCTAGTGTGAGTCTATGCTGAAAAGTCAAAGAAGCCGGAGTCTGATGTCCTCGGACCACAGAGGCAGGCATGTAATGCTCTCCTTAGCCGAGAAAGGGGCTCGCTAGTGTGTGTGTTCACTGCCTTCCAGAACTTCTTTTCACTTGCCAGCCAGCCTGTGGGAAGGTACTGCTCACATCCAGGGTGAGTCCCCTGACCCCCACAACTGTCCCACCCGTCGGTCCTTTCTGGAAACAGATTCACTGACACACAGAGGTGTGTTTCTCTTGTAGCATGCCATTCAGTCATCACAGACTCTGATGACGTGTCATGTTAGACCCTAAGAACAGGCACCCTCAGCCTACTTCACAGTGACCATTTCCCTTCATCACTTGAAAACAAGAGGATTTTGTCCTAGTTTTAAAAGCCAAAAACTCAAACTTACTGTGTAGCCCAAGCTGATCTCAAACTTGCAATCCTCCTGCCTCAGCTTTCCAATGTGCTAGGATTACAGGTATGTAATATCATGCATGGTCTCATCTTCATTTTTGAAGGAATTTCCACAATCTGTACAATTCTAGATCATCAGGACTTTTTCCCCTTAGCACTTAGATGGAAAGATGTCCTCTGGCCCTTTCATAAAAGTTTATTACTCTCTCTCTCTCTCTCTCTCTCTCTCTCTCTCTCTCTCTCTCTCTCTCTGTGTGTGTGTGTGTGTGTGTGTGTGTGTGTGTGTGTACGTGTGCGTGATAGCTTGCGTATGGAGGTTGGAGGACAACTTTCAGGAGTCAGTTCTCTCTTTCCACCACGTGTGGCTTAGGGTTAGAACTCAGGTCCTCAGGCTTGGCGAGCACGAGCCTTTATCTGCTGAACCATCTCACCAGCCCTGCTCCAAAAGTTTTGTTCTGTTTTGTTTTTCTTTTTTGGGTTTTTCAAGATGGCATTTCACTGTGTAGCCCTGGCTGTCCTGGATCTCTTTGTAGACCAGGCTGGCCTTGAACTCAGTGATCTCCCTGCCTCTGCCTTCCAAGTGCTGGAATTAAAGGCGTGAGCCACCACCACTGGACTTGGTCTTTATTTTTATGAAAAGCCTGTAGTTGCTCTGATGCTCTGTATGTTGTATGTTGTACGTTGTATGTTGTACATTGTATGTTCTATGTTTTCCTGCCTGGGAGATTTTTCTTTGTCTTTCATTTTTGCTAGTTTGACTCTGGTGTTTCTAGGTGTGATTTTCTGTGCGATCTCCTTTGGGACTGACTGGATTTCTTGGGTCTGAAGGTAGATATTTTACTTGAAATTTGAAAATGTTATAGCGAATATTTTTTTAATTTTTTTTCTCATTTACTCTCTCCTCGCCCTTTGAAGATCTAGTCTTGTGTGTCTTGGGCCATTTGTTACCAGCCCAGAGCTCACTTTTCTCAGTGGGTTTTCTCTTGGAATCGCTATTACTTTGTCTTCTGATTCGCTGATTGCGGTCTTCCTGTGCTGTCGGAGATCACCCAATACAACGCTCACTTCAGATACTATTCATCCCTGTGGGGTGAATATTTATCTTCTCCAGGCCTCTGTCCTGGAGTCCCCTTTCCTGTAAGTCCTCTGTCAGTTTGCTCATTAGATCCATCCTTTCCTGTAAAATCTTTAACTCATTGACAGGTGTTAATTTAATGCCTTTGTCAGGTGATTCTGACTTTGATCACCCATAGTCTCTTCTCACTTTGGATCTCATTTTAATGTTTTTATTGTATACTGAAAGTTTGGGTCATAAATTATAAAGACTCTGTTCTGCTATCTTCCCTCCGAAGAGTTTAGATTTCATTTTAAAAGGCAGTTAATTGCTGGAGGACACGCTAACGTAGACGGTCGGTTTCTAACATGACTTCCTTCCCTTACTGTTGGTAGCTTTCATCACTCCCCATAAAGGAATCCGGACCCCGTTTCCTTTCAGTGTCTCCACACTGCAGTGTCACTACTTGTGAGTCCTGGGACAGCTTAGGATGGGAAAGGCTACTAGAACTCAGGTTACAGGGGATCCAGTGCCCTCTTCTGACTTCTGTGGACATCAGGCATGCACAGAGTACATGGACATACATTCAGCACCCATATCTATAGAATAAAGAAAATAAAGGCAAAACAGTTTTTAATCTAAAATAAAACAAAAACTCAAATTGTACCTATTTGCTACAAAATATAACCACATTGAGGAGTTATTACAGTTTGTCTTTGAGCATAAAAATGGGAATCAAAGGCATGAATGGCACTTCAGGGTTTGTTTTTTTAAGGCAGTCAGATGGCAAATAAATGTATGAACAAATGATACATCTCAGTCATCAGGAAAATGCAGATTAAAGTCACAATACATCACTTTCTACCCGTCAAGATCACTAAACTAAAAGCAGACTAGTCTAAGAAATTCATAAGAATATAGAAAAATGGAATTCAGGGTACTCTGATAGTAGCAATGTGAATTTGCATAATCATTTTGAAAAACTATTTCAAACTACTTACTACAATTAGACACATGAGAATCCATGGCCCATCAATATTCTTGGATATACCTAATAGAAACACACACACACACACACACAGGCACACACATACAATTGTAGCAGCACAATTTATAATAGCAATGAAGAAGGAACAATAACAGAGAAATTTAATAATAAAGAATTTACTGTCACCAGTGCACATCAATTGTAGTATATTGACACAGAGAATAGATGATCCATGCTTACATTCAAAAACATGTATGAGCCCTCACAAACAGAATGCTGAGAAGAGCGATGGAAATATAAAATAAACAAGATCAGGTATAGCATTTGAAGTTGGGTCAGTGGGCTGTTAGGTGGGATTCTGGTGATTGGTAATGGCTTGCAGGATGATGTTAGTGCTATTTTATTTATCTGGTTATGTATTAAGAGATAAGCTCAAGAAAAAATATATTGAACTCTTAAAATTATTCCTATACTTTAGAAATGTACTTATTTTTATTTCTGTGTATGAGTGTTTTTGTTGTTGTTGTTGCTGTTTTTGTTGTTGTTGTTGTTGTTGTTGCTGTTGCTGTTGCCTGTATACCCATGTGTGCTAGTGCACCGTGTGCCTGCGGAGGCCAGAAGAGGGCGTAAGAATCCTGGGGAGCTAGAGTCTGATTCTTGGGTACAATGTAGGTGTTGGGAACCGAACCCATGTCCTCCCCAAGAACAGTGAGTGCCCTTAGCCGCTGCACCGTCTATCTGGTTTTTGTAAAATATGATTAAAGCACATGTCATAGTCTCACCTAACTAGCTCTGTACCTTGCTAAGCAGTGTTTATTTATCATAAGAAACCATTCTCAAATCCCATCAGATCCAAAGCACTCTAGGAATATAAGTCACACAGTCCTTTCAAGTCACCCACACTGTGCCACGGATGGGAAGCTTGGAGCAATGCATTCGTGAAGTCTGTGACAGTGTTACCCTGCTCTCCATGTTTGGAGATGAAGTCAA
Organism: Rattus rattus; assembly: GCF_011064425.1. Lineage (NCBI taxonomy): Eukaryota > Metazoa > Chordata > Mammalia > Rodentia > Muridae > Rattus > Rattus rattus. The sequence continues at coordinate 84,706,955 of NC_046162.1, forward strand.
GCTGTTTTTAAACTACTTTAACAGTTAAATGCGTGCAACACATAGGAAGCATTTAGTCTGTAAACTTCACATCTGATCGGGCGTGTTAGTGGCAGAAGGTAGCCCTTGTGGAGCACGGTACAGGCTCCTGGGGGATCTGCGCTAACACATTTGATGACCTTTAATACGCCTTTCTGGAATTCCAGCCTGACCCCAATCTGAACAAAGCCTTAGTTGATGGCGTTTGCAGGAGGCTGGCTCCGTCGTTTTCTCTGCCTGTGCGTTTTATTATTGAATGTTAATCAGATTCATCATTAAAGATTTCATCTGCCACACGAGTGCGTAATTGGCTCTGTCTGAGAGACCGCCCTTTGTCTCGAGCAGATTGCTAAAACTGCTTTAAGCATCATTAGACCAAAATGATGACCATATTAATTTGTCTTTTGCTTGGTTTTCAACAGATTAGGTCTCATTATTATGCAAGCACACTGTGGAGAATTGTCTGTGGGAAGGCTTTTAGGCAGAAGGATATGTGAAATTATAACTGTTTATCATTAAACCGTCCCAACTTTCCTATGTATCGCAGAACGGCATTCAAGGTTAGAAGTTAAAAGTGAACAACGTGAGATATTTGTGAGCCGAAGATTTCTATTTTACTCTATTACCATCTACTCACAGGGGGAAAAGTCTAAATACATTACCTGTTGGTTTTCTCATAGAATGAATCAGTGCGATTGATAATCATGGAAGTATCACTTTAAGTAGTGCACCTGTTAAGTCCTCAGTTTCCTTACGTGTGTTTTCAATTAAGGCCACATTTGTGGAGCTTCTTCAGCTATGACCTCCCAGCTAAACACTCACTGCTGGATACTCACGTGAGGCTTGAATTTCCCCGTGAACTTGACCTGTAATGTAACTTTCTCGCTTTACTTCTCTTGCCGCAGTTGTGCAAGTTTGGTAGAAATGTAACACACGAAATTGGCTGTCACCTGCTATCTAACAACTCCAGCATAATCGGTTTGAGTGGGATGCGCTTTGTGGGGACCGCCAGAATGTCTCAGCGATCCGTCTGCCCCTGAGCTGAGACTTGGCCACAGATGAAGTTATTACAGCCCCAGCCATGAAATCCTCGCCCAGTAAGGGTTCAGGTGGGCTTAGCTTGATAATCTGGCTTAGAAGTCCTGAGTAGACAGATTTAATGTTTATCCTTATTTCCTGAATAGTAAGTCTCAAGGCAAGAAAAGGTATTTATGATTTTATACTTTATCAAGGAGTCAAATCCTCTCAAGTACCACAGATGAGATCTCGTCAAGAATCTTAGGAAGTATGACCGTGGGGTGTACAGTCCTTGCCGCAGACCCACTTGAGCAAGGCTACTCACGCTCTGGTCAAATTCATTTATTTTTTTACCCTTTTATTTTTGTAGTATCTGAACCAAACGCTCCTAGAATCATGTTCAACAGAACTGATGTGTGGCTGCTGTGTTTGGTATTCTGAGAGATATAGATTAGGTGTTAAGGGGCTGGAAGAACTCATTGTGGGTTAGCAAATGTATGGGAAACTGATGAGATGCTAAGAGGATTAAAAACAAAGCAAGTGGGGTTGGGGATTTAGCTCAGTGGTAGAGTGCTTGCCTAGGAAGTGCAAGGCCCTGGGTTCGGTCCCCAGCTCCGAAAAAAAGAACCAAAAAAACAAAAAAACAAAAAAACAAAGCAAGTGTTTGTCATCATAGTCTAGACAACCACGACTCAAAAAGCCAATTGGTTCCTTTTACAGGTTTTGTGTGTGTGTTTGTTTTTGCATCAGTTTGTCTCTGGGATATACCTTTCCTTCCATTTTGACTCTCTTGCTTTTCCTATGGTGATGGTAAATTTCTTATTAACTTTTCAGTTATTGTTTCCTCTTTCTTGCTACTCTAAATTGTGCTGCTACAATTGTACATCCCGTGTGTGTGTGTGTGTGTGTGTGTGTGTGTGTGTGTGTGTGTGTGTGTGTGTTAGGTATGCCCAAGAATATGGTGAGGCATAGATTCACATATATCTAATTGTAGTCAGTAATTTGAACTTATTTCCTTTGATATTTCTGCACATTTAGCAACTTAATTGTGTATAGCCTTAGATTCACTGTTTAAATGGTAAGGGCTTTCTACTCCCCTTGAGAAATGGGGTTCAGCAACAACTGCTTTAGAATGGTGGGTAGGTGGGTTGATGGATGGATAGATGGATGGATTGATGGATAAGTGGATGGATGGATAGATAGATAGATAGATAGATAGATAGATAGATAGATAGATAGATAATACTCAGCATGTAATAAGATTAATTTCATACCCCACTGAAAAAGTTTGGTCTTGGTTCTTCCTCCCAGCCCTGTGCTCCCAAAAATAAGACTCAGACTCAGACTCAAAATATATTTACAAAATACATTTAAAATACAAATATACCTTGGCCATGTAGCTAGGCTCTTCTCTTGCTGGAATAATAACTTAAGATAACCCATTTATTTTAATTCTGCCATGAGGCTGGGTTACCTGTGCTGGGGAACCATGCATCTGTCTCCTCACATCTTCAAGGGCGAATCTTCCCACACCTGGCTCTATCCCAGAGTTCTCTCTGCCTCTAGGATGTCCCACCTCCCATTTTCTGCCTAAACCATAGCCCATAAGCATTTTGATTGACAGGTGATGCATCCACACAGACATATGATAGTCTCTATTCACCCTACAACCTCGCTTTTATATCTCTAAATTAGCTACACTTCAAACCACTTGTTATTTCTGGCCTTACCTTCTTGGAATTACTTGGGGTTTGTTTTTACTGACTTGCCAACTCGTGCAAGCTTTAGGGATAAAACACGTCTCCTGCTTTAGCCTCCTGAGTAGCTAGGACTATGGGTCCATGGCACTGAACCTATATTTTACCATTTAAAATAATATTCGCAAGTATAAATGTCAATCGGGTGTAGATGGAAAGCTGTATATACTACGTACACAATGCACTAGTTCACTTCTAAATGGTCCTAACATTCAATAGTGTAGTTTGTGTGCATGACACTTAGTGAGGAGACAGCACTTAGTGGGTAGCAAATAATGTCCAGTTTTTTTTTTAAAAAAAAAATTATCTTCATTACTGTGTGTACAGGTGTTTTGCCTGCCCGGGAGTCTGGGCACCAAGTGCATTTTAGGTGTACTTCCTACACCCTTAGGTTTCTAACATATTTATTTATTACGTCTACATGTATGCATTGCATGTGTGCCTTGTGCCTGTGGAGGCCAGAAGAGGGTGTTTGACCCCTGGAACTGGAGTTACACATGTTATGAGCTACCCTCTGGGTACTGGGAACCAAATGTGGGTTCTCTGCCAGAGCAAGAAGTGCTTGTAACATCTAACCTCTCTCTCCAGCCCCTTTGCCAGCTTCTTTACGAAAAATAAATAGAGTGAAATCCTGTATCTAAAGTCGGCTCTGGCCTGTGCTCCAGAACTGGCCAGCCGAGTCCAGACCATGTCTATTAACAGTTCCAAGTTACTGAGAAATAGTGAGAGGTCAAGCATTGTCAAGGCACTACATCAGCAGAGTATGATAGTTTGTAACCATTTAAAACACAAATATTGGAGTGTTCTAAATAATTACATTTCTGCACTTAGGAACCCTCATTTTGAAAGACTATGTCAATTCATGGAGATTTTGATATGCTGTTCTTTTGTCTCTTAAGAAACTTAAAGCAAATTTAGTGACACATATCGCTCACTGTACAGGCGTTGACCATGGAAGCTAAGATGATTAAAATAATTTATTGATGCACTAAATAATTATAACTGTCTAAACAATCATTACTTTATATACTGTACAACCCAGGTATTACACTTTTGACCAGAATTCATAATTCTAGCAAGACCCTTTAAACTTATATACGTTAGGACTATATATCAATTTGTTCAGGATCACTAGAGAACTACTAAACAACTTTTGTAACATGAATATGTGTGTAATATTCTTATGATCTAGATGAAACTACATTCTTTTTTCTTAGCTAACATATACATAGTTGTACTTGGGAGCACCACTTGGCTTCAGCCATTATAAGTACATTTATAAATAGCATTTTTATAGACTGCTCGAGCGCTTCAGTGGTCAAGAGCATTGGCTGCTCTTGCAGAGGACCTGGGTTCAATTCCCAGCACCCACATGGCAGCTCACAACTGTCTATAACCAGTTCCAGGGGATCCATGGTGACAGGCAGGCAGGTGGTGCACATATCTATGCATGTGGGCAAACTATTCATACACATAGAATCAAAAAATAAATAGTTTTAAAAAGTAAGGAATGAGATATATGCATTTGTTTAAAAAATTAAACTGCCTGAAAATGAAGCTGATGAATTTTGCCTCATAATGGCTTCTTACGTTGTGATACAATCCAATTTCATTGGATCCAAAGAGAAAGCTTGTTTTGTTTTCAAATTTCATTTTACAGAATTAGGTCATGTGCAAGTTGCAACAGAGTGCTAAAAAAAAATTGATATATTGTGTTTAGAAGTATTGACCCATATCTGCCTTCCCGAACTGAGATGTGGGGTGGTGTGGTCCATAATAATAATAATAATAATAATAATAATAATAATAATAATAATAATTGAAGGCCTGGTATGCATAGTGCTGTGTGCTTATAATCCTAGCACTCAGGAATCTGAGGGAAATGGAGAATGGATATGATCATATTTCATCGGATACATACATGAAATTCACACACAAAAGAAAGTAAACAGCAACACAAAGTTGAGGCCAGCCTGGTCTACACAGTGAGACCTTGTTACAGCCTGGTCTACATAGTGAAACTTTATTACAGCCTGGTCTACATAGTGAGACCTTGTTACAGCCTAGTCTACATAGTGAGACCTTGTTACAGCCTGGTCTACATAGTGAGACCTTGTTACAGCCTGGTCTACATAGTGAGACCTTGTTACAGCCTGGTCTACATAGTGAAACTTTATTACAGCCTGGTCTACATAGTGAGACTTTACTACAGCCTGGTCTACATAGCTTGTTTGAAGGGGGAAAACTCAGTAGAGTTAAAGATTTAAACACAGAGTCGTGTGTTCTAACAAAGGCTGTTGGTGTGGATCGGCTGGTGCGAACCGAGCAGGCCTCCCTTCAGTCAGGTTATTCTGCTGCCGGGAGGCGTGGGTAGAGGGAAGAGGGATCGCACAGAGCAGTGTGCACACTGATGGGAGCCAGAGAAAGACTCCAGGTGACATCTGAAGGCAGTGGGAAGTCTACTCCATCCAAATGCTGGAGTGGGCCACCAGTGGGACTTCTAAGAATGGCATGTGCCACCGTACCCAGTCATGTCAGTCAGGGGGCCTGACCTAGGTCCTCAAAGCTTGTGTGGCAAACACTTTAACTCCAAGCCATCCCTACAGCCTCTACTCTCTTGTTTTTAACTAATATATAGCTGTCTTATATGAGCTTATGTTTAAATACCAAAGGAATTAAATACAGTTTCAAACTTTTTAAAGTCGGACAGATTTATCCCAAGAATAATAGTTAATACTACATCCGAAAAACAAATCCCATGTGTGTGTGTGACAGAGTGGCACATGTAAGCCTCAGGATCTCTATGGAGGTCAGAGGACAACGCTGAGGAGTCTGCCACCTTGTAGGATGAGAGGTCAAACTCTAGTAGCCAGGCCTGTGTTAGCCCCTCTACCCTATGAGGCATCTCACTGCCTAAGAATCACTTTTAGCAATAGCTTGATTGATTTACCAAGTCAAATGGCCCCACCTGTTGACGTTCCATGATAAAGGACAACTGCCACTATTTAAAAAACTTGCTCCCTACTACCCAGGTGCCAATGCTCCCACCTCCCTGCCCTCAGGACATCCCTCCTCTACTTTTGTCCCCTGTGGACTGCAGCCTGCCTTGTTTTCTAGCCCCTTATGGGGTTTGCGACGCCCATTCTCCCTTTTCCCTAACTGATGGGGTGCACCCCGCCCCAGTTCCCACCGCTAAGAGTTCCTGAAGGACTTAGATCACTGCTGCACATTGCTTATCTTATTCCCTTATAGTTCGGGGTGGGGTGAGGCTTGAACACAGTGTGTGCCAGGTTGCTGAGGTAATCGGCTGCCTCCAAACCTCCACCCGTTGCTTCCTAGGCAGATTCAGCAGGATTCACCCATTCCCGGTCTTTCTCACCTGTCTTGGCATCAAGGGTTTTGTCTGAAAACGGTGGCTTGGTTCTGTGCAAGGTCTTGGGTTATAACCACAAGGGACTTGCGGATGGGAATTCTCTTTGGGTTTTGTATGTTTGGGTGCTGTAATGATACACAACAGTGGAAACAGAGGTAACTACAGAAGAGGAGGGAGAAGCAGCAGCAGCAGAAGGGTGACAAGAGGCAGAGTTGAGATGGTTGGTGTGACTGTCAGCTGCCCTGGACCGGGGATATTCAGATAGCTAAGGAGTTGTTACTGGTTTCCAGCATTTCAGTAGGTCTTGTGCCCACCTCTCTTCCACTGGAAAGGAAATGCAGATTCACCTTAAGTGACAGCTGTCAGGATGCTCTGGGTGAGGGAGTCTCCAATGTAGATTGGGATGTAATGCCATGGACTGAGCAGAGACAGATCCGCCCTCATCGGAAGCCCGTACTGTCCAAAGGACTAGCGGATGCTCATTGAACCTGGTACCTACTGCCCAAAGGGCGAGCTCGGATGAAGTGAAATGGTGGGGAGTGAACAGTTATCTTTTTTCCAGAGTTCACGCACCTTCTCGTTTTGCACTTGGACATCAGAACTCAAGGCTCTCTGCCCTTTGGATTCTAGGATTCACAAAAGATGCCCTCCCGGGCTCTTAAGCCTTTGGCTTCAGACTGAGAATTATCATCAGCTTTCTTGTTATGAGGTGGCCATTGTTTTCATACTCCAGCTGAGCCACCATGCCAGCTCTTATTCCCAGGTGGAACCTGTGGGACATCTCAACTGCCATGATCATGTGAGCCAAGCTCTTCATCCACCTATCTGTCTGTCTGTCTGTCTGTCTGTCTGTCTATCTATCTATCTATCATCTATCTACCTATCATCTATCTATTATCTATCTATCATCTACCTACCTATCTATCTACCTATCATCTACCTACTTAGCTGTCATCTACCACTACCTATCATCTATCTGTCATCTATCTACCTATCTTTCTATCTATCTACCTATCATTTACCTATAATCTATTTCTTCCTGTATACATATATGTGGATGTGCATATGAGTATATGAGTACATGTGCATATATGTATGTATATAAATATATGTGTGTATGTATATAGACATGTATATCAATGTATAGACAAGTCTATCTATTGTGCCTGTGTGTCATTGGTTCTGTCTCCCTGTAAACCTTAAGTAAAACACACACTATGTAATTCTGTTTCTATGGTACTCTAGGAATGGCCATTACAGGTCTTTGGACGTTAGAGTTGGTGGCAAGGAAGGAAGTTGGTATGAGTATAAACAGATAGCATAAGGAAGTCCTCTGTAGAGTAGTTCTGTATCTTTATTGTAATAGTAATGGTTGCATGAATCTATGGGAACAGCTCATAGACCTATATCACACTTCAAGACCATTCTCAATTTCTTGGTTTTGATATCTGTGTTAATTAGCTTTCCGTCGCTATAACTAATGTGTGAGATCACCAGGACTTTCTCCTTATAAATGAAAAGGTTATTTTGGTTCACAGCTTCAGAGATCACAGTGTATTTTGATCCTGTGGCGTTTGACAGGGTGGTACATCACTGCTGAAGCAGCACATGGCAGAAGTAAAACTGTCTCCTTGATGGTCGAGAAAGTAGAGAAAGAGAAGGGGGCAGGAATCCACAATCGCTCTTGAGGACATGCCTATGGTGATCTGAAGTCCTTCCACTAGACCATCATCCTCAGAGGCTCTACCACACCTCCCAAGCGCTCCAGGTCAGGGACCAAGCCTTTAACACATAGAGGGGGAATGCCAGGTTAAAATGTAGCAATAGTGCACTGGAATTATATACCCAGGACCATTGTGTATCAATTTCCACACGTCTTTAACTATGTTCTTTAAGTTTTTAAACATTTAATTAATAAAATCATAAATGATATGTCAATAGATTAAGAAAAGTCATTTGGAAAATGTACTATCCACTTATTTTCAACAGGTTAAAGCTAAGAGCATGTTTAATTATGGTGAGAGAGTACATGCTTTCTCAGAGCAGAAAGAAAAAGAGCACTTTCCTAGCTGATTCTATTCACTACTGTATGGACTGTCCAGGCCAACGCAACAAGGGAAGGAAATGAGGCTAGACTCATAAGTAAAACTTATTTACAGACTATATGGCCACCTAAGTAAAAAATCACGGAGGATCCACAACAACAAAACAAAAACAACAACAAAACAACCAAAAAAATCTACTAGAACTAGCAAGTGTTTTTACAAAGGTTATAAGCTACAAGATCAAAGTCTGTAGAAGGAAGATCTTGTGTCTGTACGAATGTGGCACCTGTCACTTAAAAAGCCAATGCTCTATAGGAAAGAGTAGAATAGAAGGTGGGACATCCGGGAGGCAAAAAGGATTCTGGGATAGAGTGAGGTGGAGAGATTCATCCGGTAAGACAGTGAGTGATAAGACAGACACATGATACCTGAGCACAGGTAACCAGCCATGGAGCAGAATGTAGATTAGAATAAATGGGATATTTTGTTATGATCTTTTCAGAAAAGAGACTAGCTGTATGGTCAAGTTATTTGTAAACATATTTTGTGTCTGTCTTATTTCTGGGAGCATGGGGTTGGGAGGAAAAACCAGACATAACTTCTACTAAAGGCCAAAAGTAAATTATATTTTATAACAATATTTTAATATTAATTTGCAGGTCATGAATTCTTTGAGTGTTTAATTGTATTTCAAAAAGATTTTATTATGTTTGTTTTTTTTAAAAAAAGAATATTTTGGGGTTGGGGATTTAGCTCAGTGGTAGAGCGCTTGCCTAGGAAGCGTAAGGCCCTGGGTTCGGTCCCCAGCTCTGAAAAAAAGAACCAAAAAAAAAAAAAAAAGAATATTTTACTTAATATAAAAGTCTAGGGTAGCATGGGGGAGGAGGCTGAAGGGACAGCTCAGAGGTTAAGACTACTTCTTGTTCTTGCAGAGGACCTGGGTTCAATCCCCAGACCCACATGGTGGATCACAGTTGTCCATAAGTCCAGTTCCAGGGGATCCAATGTCCTCCTCTGACCTCCAAAGGCACCAGACACATAGGTGTAAACATACATACGTACATATATACATGCATACATACATACATACATACGTAGCATTCATACTCATAAAATAAAACAAACTTTTAAACATTAAAAAGCTAATAAGAAGCCTAGGTTTGAGTCAGTGCTGGGGAAGGAGCAGGCCCAGCGCCTTGAGCAAGCTAGACAAGCACTCTCTTAGGAAACATCGCCCTCGTCTTGAAGCAACTCTCTGGACTTAGAGTGCTCTCTAGTACTGGCCAGCGTCAATCGTCTTCATTGAAGTGCCGAGTGGCCTGTCTTCCAGCTACCCGGGTTTTTTCTTTGCTTTTGTTTTTCAGCCTTTTACTGTGAAGTTATGACTGTCATTTGTTAGTGTCTATTGCTCCTGGGAATATAACTTCTCCTAGATGCCTACCCTGATATCTTTGGTCACTTCCCGGGAAGGCTAAGACGTTCTCTCCTCACTGCTTCTGGACCATCCACATTCCCCTTTTCTTCTGGAGTTTCAACATGAGTCTCGAAACTTTACACACACCCCATGCACACTAGAACGACCCATCTCACAGGTCCCTTGTCTCTCCATATTAATGTTCTAGACCATACACCATGGCTGTATGACATATCATAAAGAAAAAAAGCTTTTACTCCAGGGCGGACCCAAAGTTCCTGTACAGCTTTCAAGGAATCAGGGTACAACGTCCTTATTCGATTTTTCACCTTCTCGGGAATTAAAGGTATGCTTCTGCTTTAAGAAGAAAAGACGCATCAACACCGAATGCTGTTTCCATACTTAAACTGTACTTTACAAGCACTGCCTCGGCTCACCCGCTCTGACGGAGAAGTCTGTAGCCTCCATTTATTGCCGATGGCCAGACATCTATGGTGGTGGATGTGGATTTTCTGTTTCAGCCTTTGTTTGAGCAGCTTCCAAACATCGTCCTATAGGTTTCTGGAATCTGTGCCAAGTTCAGCTCGGATTAAGTTTCTTTGTTGGAATTGCTTTTTAAAGCATCTGGACCAGAAATCATACACTGCGCTTCACAGCCCAGGAACATTTGGAAACCATCAGAGACATCAGGATGAGGGTTGACTACTATTGTGTGCTGTTCTTAGGGTAGGTAAAGACTCTCTCTCTCTCTCTCTCTCTCTCTCTCTCTCTCTCTCTCTCTCTCTCTCTCTCACACACACACACACACACACACACACACACACAATGATCTCATTAAGAATTTAGGGAATGCTAGGCTCTTAGCATTTAGAGGTGAGGCCCCTCTTGACTTTACTTGAAAACGATATTCTACAGAGTCATTTGTTTCTAAAGCCATCATGAAACATTTCAGAGTAAAAAGGAAGATCTCTTTTAAACCCTGCTCTCAGAAGCATACACACAGGTTGTCTGCGAGATTTAGAATGTGTAGGTTAAAAATCATTTTATTTTGCTTTCTTTTCAAACTTTAGGTTTCATCATTTGGATAAAGAGGTTGGCTTAGATTCCTAGCCAGTAATAATCTACCTACTTTCTTAAAGATGAAGAGCCAATCCTTAATTAAACACACATACACACACAAAAAGAACAAAAAATCAACTCTCATTTCTAGTGTGATAACTGTGTCACAATTAGAAGGCCACGCCAGACGTTCAATGCGAGCCTTTGAGCTCTTGTGCTCCTGAAGGAACCTCGACTGTGGGTTTTAGGCTTTTCAGTGGTTTCCACAGTGATTGATGGGTCTTGGAAAGATCGTTTGATTATCCCGTATATCACCACAAGGAGGGACATTTTAGGTTGACATCCGAGTGATTTAGGGGATAAGCTCCAGGCCCAGAAACCAAAAGAAAAGAGTTCTTTTTTCTGTTTGGAGGGCGGCCTTTGTCATTCTTTCTTTTGGGTTACTCTTACATTTAGAAATAACTCTCTCCCCCATGTTCACTTCAAAAGGGTAGTGCGAACCTTTGAACCCATATTTCAACCTGAGGGTGCTTTCTCATGCCACATAGGGGATATTCAGAGAATCCCTTCAAAATCCGTTCCACCAGGAAATCATCCACTGACCATTTGAGTGTTAATTAAAATGATTATAAGTGTGTGTGTGTGTTTGCCTCTCTGTGTGTATATGTACATATGCACACACATACAAACGTGTGTCTATGTGTGTGTATATGTGTATTAGATCCTTCATACGGAGGCAAGTTTTTTCCTTCAAAATCCCTAATATATGTTTATTTTTTCATCATCTCATAAACAAGAAAATATTACTGGAAAGGGAAGGTGGACAGATCCTTCAGAAAATACGGAAATAGAGTTCTGCTTCTTCAGAGTCTTCCTTATCTTTACCTCAAAGACGTAAAGTGCGACCCTGAGCTGTTTGCTGCCCTGAAGTTTTTATCGATGGATGTGTATTTGGCTCTGTTCAGCCGAATGCCCCTGGTAGGAGTTCCTGGCGTATGTAATACATTATCTTATTACACTCGTTTTATGGAAGCTGATCCTGAAGGGACAGTGGAAAGAGAGCTAACTCCAGCTTTCTGGAAAAGCAATTAATCCTGCTGTTCATGCAGCAGCCATGGCTTGGCCGGGGCCGGGGTGCTGGCGCCCTCTCTCCTTTTATTAAAACAGAAGTGCAGCTGCTGACCAGAGGAGCAGATCCACACGTGGTGCTTTCATCGTGCTGCTGAGAGAGTCGGACCCAGGGCTGACATCATTTCAGTCGTGGCCTTCTCGTTATTAGAACTTGGGATTTCGAGTTTGTTCATTAAAGATTTAAAGCTATAGGTTAAATCACCAAATTGAAATCCACTTATTTTCCTCTACTCCAGTAAGTGGATAAGGTGTGCTGGGAAATGTAGTTTTCAAATCTTACTGCAGGATGAAGTCCTTCAGTGGTGAAAATACTTGTATCAAAAAGAGGTGGGAGGCCCCATCTCCGAGTCATTAGTGTTTCTTCATCGTAAGGAACGCTCACACCCTCTATTTTATCCATTTTAGCAAATGCTTTAAGGCTGTTGACTATTAAATGTTAGTAAAAGTAGTGGCCAGGACTTTTATTTAGCCCTTGTGGCAACTTTACTGTGTGCCTCATCTGTTTCTTATCAGCCTCTAAAATGGCTAATTCTTTAAGACGCACGGAATCCACGGTGTTTATGAAGACTTTTAATTCTCCGTATCGTCCTGTCTTCGGTCTCTCTTCACGTATGATTCAACCGCTATCATGGCTGTGCATCTTAGATAGGAAAAACATAAATTAGGAGAATATTTTTTGCCTATGTTCAAATGTAAATTCTATTTTAACTAGAATCAACAAAGACTTTTATAATGACATTAATGAAACAAGAAATTCATAATTTTAATAAACCTCCCTTCGGGGGAATTACAGCTCTTGCATTCTGACTACATCATAGTAATCTGTTGATTTTAACTTCTGATCATCATAAAAATTATCGTAATAAGTTATTACTGTCCAATGGCTGTGTGTGCATGCATGTGTGTGAGTGCATGTGTGTGAGTACGTGTGTGTGAGTACGTGTGTGTGCGTTCCTTGTCCAGTGCATTTTTCATGTGTCGGTAGCAAAATAAACTTTGTTGTTGATAATTATTAATTATTTGATAAATATTAATTAAAGTTGATAAATATTCATTAAAGGTGAGAATAATATTTAGAAAAAAGGGGAACAAACTGATTTATTTAAAAGCCACTGCAATGTTCAATTCCCCTTCCGCTGGCCCCCCGAGAGGTGCTTAACCTCCTTCAGGCCTGTGTGAGACCTGGGACTTCCATCCTTAACTGGAGACAGAATGGAGGTCAATCTGAACGCTCAGTCCTTGGGTATAAGCACTGCTCCTGCACGGCATCCCCCAACTGTGTCTCACTACAACACTCTGCAGCAGGCCTGTGCAGTTCTGATGCCCTTAACGGATCCGCAGGTTCCTTTCCTACTCAGCAGTGTTGACAAATAATCCATCAGCTCTAGCAGTAGGCAGGAAATGCTATTAAAGACCCAACAAGCGGCTGCGAGGAGAGCTCGCCCTGTAAAAGCGCCTTCCCCCTGAGCAGGACCCTGGGTTTGTATTTTTACAACTGCTTGGTTGTCAGGCCATGTGGACACTACCACTGGAGCCTTTTACAGGAAGGGAGAGATCAGAATACCGCCACTTCTTCTTTTCCCCAGTGTGCGCATGCTCGGATCTGCCGTGGCACCGGTGGGTGTGGGTTTCAGCATTATAACAAGCCCCGGGTCGTCTGGGGTATGAACATGAGGTCTAGACAAGATTGAGCCAGTCTGGAGCCCGAGCTCCCTTAGCATTTGGAAATGTGTGATGGGTTGGTGGTGAGAGGCTGGCGCAATAGGTTTCACTACTCTGCCATAACTTCCTGTAAGCAGGCAAACAAAACACAGAACGACTGACGGTTAGTAATCTCAGCTGGCAGCAAACCCCTCCTCTCTTCGCGCCTTATTCTTGGAAGGCCATCGGGAACTGACGGCCCATCTTCTGCTCGTTGCCGTTCTTTCCCAGTTAGATGACCACATCCTCTCCCTGGCTAATCGTAGGCATGGGTATCGCCAGGTTGTAGCCCCAGCTGTTTCTTTAGGAACATCGGTAGCAGAGAGGTCTCCTCGGTGATTAACATATAACCTAACAGGCTGAAAGACTAGGCCGGCAAGTGCTCTACAGCTGAGCATAGCCCCACTCCTAGGAGAAAGGTGAAGAATAATTAAGGGTGGAAGTCCCAGGTGGTGTGCAAGCCTGAAGGAGGCTGTGCCCAGCGGTGGAGGCCAGGGAAGGGGAATTCCTAAAACTGAGGTGAGATCTGGCCAGCTATTGGGAAAGGGGCAGGCATGGAGGTGAACACAGATTCCTCGTCTGCATTCCAAGTGTTTGGGGTTTCTTTCAAACACTGGGGCATGAGGTGGGCTCACAGGTGAAAGACCTTTTCTCTGTGAGCAAGGCTTACACCTACAAGCCTCGTGTGAATCACCTGCTGACCTCCTGGCCTATAAATTACACCAGTGCAACACAGAAAGCCGGACACTCTCCTAATGGCTGCCAGGCTGCTTGAGTGGCACTTTCAACGCAGGTCAGGAATCCTTCTGTCCATCCGGAGAAAGCTTCCATAATTGCTAGAATTCTGTAATTTCTGGGGACCCAGGGCACAGCAGTTCAAAGTCAACTTGACAGTCTTCTTCAGGTAAGCTCCCCCCCTTATCTGGACAGGGCTGGTGTTTGGAAAGAGTGACGGTTGGCAATTGGTTTTGTATAAAGGGCAGCTCTCTGAAGCCCCTTGTACTATTCTGGGTGGATTAAGGGCTCTCATAGATGTGTGGCTGTGCTGCCTTGGTAACCTGGGTAGCTGTTGCTTAGACCCCTCATCCATGCAGGTCTTCAAACTATCCAGAGCATTGGCTGTTCTTCATAAGTCACTGGATAGCTCGCTTTTTTTTTTTTTTCCAGATTATACTCTCTAGTTCTTAGGTCAAAGGACTCAGGTGTAGGGACACAGATACCATAAGAAAACTTTTTTTTCTGGGTAGTATAGGCACATACCTTCAGTCCTGGCACTTGAGAGGCAGAAGTAAGAAGATCTCTGAGTTCAAGGCCAGCCTGGTCTAAAGAGTGAGTTCCCAGGATAGTTAGGGCTACACAGGATTTTTGCAATGCATGGTCAGCTGTTTCTGGGGGAGCTGTACCAACTCCAGCCACGTTAGTACAGAGGGAACTACTTGGTTTGATTTCCTGACATCAGCACTCCTCATCCATACAGGCCTGTGGCCTGCACAGCAGAGAGCACCTCATTAACCCTTTAGTGTGGAGGTCTCCATGGGGAGGCCTGGCTTCAGCCATTTCCTCCATCGCCACACCTCATATCCAGTCATCTTTGTTCTTCTACAACATAACTTCTCCAATCTGTGACTCAGGCACCCTGCGAGATCGGTGGGCTGGGTAAAGAGATTTACCCAGTAACCTCCAGGCAGCTGTAATCCACCTTGTAACCTAAGAGGCAGTGAGGCGCTGGGTTTTAGCATTGCATGGGTCATTAAGGTCATCTCTGGGATATGCCAAGAGCATTTAATTCTAGCAGATAGGACCTCCTCTGAAGGATGCATGAAGATTCTTCAATGGCTGTGGCAGGACCATGCGATAGAGCTGATGCTTTTGGATGAAGATGCTGAGTCCTGAGAGTGAGCGGGAGGCCACGCAGACTCAACAGCATGTTGAACTTGATGAAGGGTCTCAACCGTGAGGCTTCATGGCCCTCTTTTAGTGCCTGTTTGGTGGGAGCAGCGGCGGCTGCTGCAGCCTTCAGACCCAGGCCTGGCTGTCTGGGCTGGTTACTCTGGGAATTATGCTGCTATCCAGACTCATATGTTAGAGTAAGCATTCTTGGACAATGGCTTATCTCTCAAGATGGGGTGAGCTAAGTAGTTCAGGGAACTCAACACCCACCTCTCCCAGTGCAAGTTCTGCAGGAGCCAATAACTCAGCCTTTGAAAAACTGCTCACATACACCAGTCCACAGTGAGGCTCACGGTCTTTTCCCTGCAGATATTCACATGGGGTTTCTGCCACTGGGCCAAAATGGAGATCTGTATGCTGTGTAATTGTGCCGTGCTTGGAAACTGCCTTAGCCGTTTTAGAAGGGGCTGCTGCAGATGGACTCAGTCTGTCCCACAGGACACCTCTTCATTCTGTCTCTGAGGAATCCCAAGTAAGTGATGGTGTTTTGAAATCTAGGCTTTGAAAATGGAGTTTTATATTTAGCATGCATGAAGGTCAGAGGTCAACTTGCAGGAGTCAGCTCAGGTAATCAGGCTTGGTGACCAGTGTCTTTACCAGTGGAGCCATCTCAAAGGGCTTCCTCCTCTGTCATAGCATGCTTTTCAGCTGCCAAGTGGTTAAAGGTAGATAGTGTGTTCAAATCGGACAGTTCTTTTGATGGGCTAACAGTATGTATAGGATCAATATCCCACAAGATCCTGACTTGATAATGGGTGTCTGGTGACACAGATGAGCAGATCCTTACAGCCCTGCTACACAATTGTCCAGCAGAGTTATGGCCACTCCCTCAGAATGAACAGATTTAGGACCAAGGCCTTTGCTGTGCTCCTCTTGATTCCCAGTCGCAAATCTGGGATGTTCTGAGTCAGATGCAAATGGGGCTCCTGGTAACTCCCCTGTGTTCTATGGTTTGCTAGAATAACTCGGAGAACTCAGGAACGCCTTGCCCTTGAGAGTAGTGCTGTGTTATAACAACTACAAACGAACCATCAGTGAAAGAGATGCTCGAAACAGAGACTAGGAGGGTCCTGAGCACAGGGGCTTCTGTCCCTGTGGAACCAGGGTGGGCCACTGGCACCTCTGTGAACTCACAGGCTAGGAAACTCACCCCTCTCAAGACTGGATCATTGAGGGCATTATCTATCAAACCTGTTGGCCATTTGCTTGAGCTCGCCAGCCCACCTCCATCACTCCCCCAAGGTCAGGCTGGTTCAAAGCTTCAACTTCTTTTGAGACAGCATCTCGGTCTATATCCCAGGAGTTGGCCTCCAGTGTGGGATGTTCCTGCTTCTGCTATGATCTCAAGTGTCTGCCACCACATAGGCTTAGTCTTTGAGCCAAATGGTTAGTTTCTCTGATGACCCCCCCCATCCTGAAACTACCCAGCAGTCACAAGATGATCACGAAAAATAGTCTATTAAAAGAAAGTGCCCCCTGGAATGTCAGAACTAGAAATTGGAAAGGGGTGGGAGGTGAACAGTGCACCCCCCCAGACACACACATTTCAAAACCATGGTTTGTCTTAACAATGACACAGTTAAAAATACTTATTTTGGAGGCAATAAAGAGACACTATGTTTATCTATAATGCAAGGGGATTTTATATGCACTGGTTAACACTAAATTAATGGTAGTTGCACTGGGTAAGTCTGGAGTGAGAGATGCAATATTTTCTAGATTAAAAGTAGGTCTAAAGACCCATAATACTTACTTTGAAATGGAGATGACATTTCTGATTCCTAGTTTCTGTTTTTTAAGACCTTAGATTTAGAGCAGACACCAAACACCATTTAGGATACTTCTACCTACTGGAAGACTTATCAGTAGCCAAGTTACAACCAGAGTGTGGTAATTTGAATGAGAATCCTCCCTACCCACCTCCCGCTCATATGTTTGAATACTTAGTCCGCCATTGGTGGAAATATTTGGGATTAGGAGGTGTGGCCTTGTTGGGTGACACATATCACTGGGGGAGGCTTTCATCTTTCAAAAGCCCACAGTATTAGCTGGTGGCTCTCTCTGCCTTGTGGTGACTGTCTCGAGATGTGAGCTCTTGGCTATGGTTCCAGCGTCATGCCTACCTGTCTGCTGCCATGTTGTGTATCAAGATAACCATGTACTTACTCTCTGGAACTGCAGACCCCAAATAAAGTCTCTCCTCTACAGGTTGCCTTGACATCATATCACGACACATTAAAAAAAAAAAAAGTAAGACCTAGGATATCTTTGTCACTGCAGTTTGCCAACGTAAGGTCCTGTGTTTCTCAGGCACACTCTGCTGGTGCCAGTGCCATAGTCTGAATATTGAACATCCCTCTCCCCAAGGCATATATGTCAAAGGCTTGGTCCCCAGGATGCCACTGTTGGGAGGTAGTGGAACTTTTGAGACATGAGTCCTAGAGGCAAGTCTTTCAGTCATTGAGCCATGCCGGGATTATAAGGCTTTCTTTTTTTTACTTTGCTTCCTGGTTATGAGAGGGACAGCTATGCCCTTCACAGACTCCTGCTGTGATCTACTGCCTTACTACAGGCCCAAAACAGGAAGAAACCAGCTGTGCACCCAGCTGTGGACTGGAGCCTCCAAAGCTGTGACCCCAATGAACCTCTCTTCTCTTTAAGATAATTATCTCAGGTACTTTGTTACACTGACCGAAAGCTGCTTAATGCAGCCCAAACCTCAAATCAGAAGACCACATTGTATCAGCTTATCTAAAAAGAACTTATCAATAGGATAGTTTCAATTTCAGAAACTATTTCAAAACATGTTTTTGCTCAAATTAGAGCATGATAGATTAACGATTTCCAGACATTATTTACTGTTTGCTAATATGACCACCACCATGATAGGTTTCTTTATTAATCATGAATGAATGATAGTATCCAATATTTTAGCTGCAGAAACTGAGCAACCAGGTAGATGTTTTTAAATTAAATTTAACTACCATGTACATATATGTCATGTCATAGCAAGCATATGTAGATCAGAGGACAGATTACGGAAGTTGGTTCTTGTAGTTGTTACTTTGATAATGCTTTCGTAAAGCACCATGATCAAGGTAATGTATTAAACAACTCATTTAATTGGGCTTACAGTCCCAGAGGGTTGGAGTTTATGGTGGCAGAGTGAAGACATGGTGCCAGGCGGTTGGGACAGCCGATGAGAGCTCACATCTTGATCTACAACCAGAAGGCAAGGAACATAATGGAAACGGCAGGAATCTTTTGAATCCTCAAAGCCCACCCGTCAGGGACACACCACCTCTAACAAGGCCACTTCCTAATCCTTCCTGAATATTTCACCCAACTAGGAACCAAGCATTCAAGCGTATGAGTCTATGGGAATCCATCTCATTCAAACCACCAGAGCTCTCTTCCCCACAGGAGAGGCGTGGCTTCTACTGATGGAACACAACGAGTTCTCAGGCTTGACAGCAGGTTGTGATTTTCTACTATCTCAGCAGCCCCACAGTCCTAGGTTTCATGTTGTGAAAGTATGGGTGGAATTCAGATTCCTCAAGTCCTAAGTATCTGTATCAATTTTTAGGTTCGATGTTTACCAAATGAGCAGGGATCTCAAGTCCTGTGTTATGTGAGGGATGGCCATTATGTTCACATAAGCTCACTAATACCACTATTAAGAACAGGAAATAAAGAACTGCTTTTCACTGAGATAGGGTTTCTCTGTGTAGCCCTGGCTGTCCTGGAACTCTCTTTGTAGAACAGGCTAGCCTCAAACAGAGAATCTGCCTGCCTCTGCTTCCCAAGTGCTGGGATCAAAGGTGTGCACCACCATGCCTGGCTTGAAAGAAAGAACTTTTACATTTTTTAACTGTAGATTAACTTGATAGCTCATCTCTATGAATTCTATCACTCAGGAGGCTGAGGCAGGGGGATTTCCATAAGTTGAGACCAATGTGGGTTCAAAATAAAACAAAGAGAAAAATCCTCATGCTAGTAACAACTGGTTTTCTTCAGTGGGATTGGCAAAACATTAGCACATACTGTACAAAGAACGAATAATATTAGACATTTTGAGTAGGGAGTGTGGTGTTCATAGAATCATTGTTAGGGTTTGGGATTTGTAGAACAAACCACCAGAAGAAAAGACCTTCTATTTTAGGGGTAAAAACAAATTCAAGATAGACCTCAAATAATGTGTTTAGTACTCTAAATTTCTTCTAAAGTAGCAAAAGCAAAGTATGCTCAGTGTTTATTTATAAAGGTAATAATCAACTATATTGATTATATCTTAACCAATTTTGTAAGTGTGTCATACTTGATATTGGTGTTGATCCGTGTGTGTGTGTGTGTGTGTGTGTGTGTGTGTGTGTGTGTGTGTGTGTATATCAATATCTTGGTAGTGGGAAGAGAAAGAAAAAGGAAAGAGTAAGGAAAAAGACTCTGATTCAGGAAAAGACAGGCGTACTTAAACAACTGGCGTTTGAGGGTGGCCACACATCTAGGTTTTCAAGTAGATGGACGGCGGCAGCCTCACATCAGGTATGTATAGGATGCACACGCTGTGTGAACAACACTAATAAGAGAACTGAAGGAAGTCTAAAGCCTCAGACTCACTTTCAAAGAATGTCAGGTGAGTAGATATGACCAAACTAACAACCAAGGACCAGAGGACCGAGTTTTATAGTGCTGTGCACAGTGACCCATGTTTCAAAGGAGGAACACTTGGCACACAGCCATTCCTATAGTCTGCTTCTTTCTGCATCCGTTAGAACATGTTAACCCTGTTGCTTAACAAGTATGACACGTCGCAACCCCTTGTATGGAGAAGTGAGTGTGTCCCAAGGCTGTGACGTCACTATGCTGCATTTCCCGCAGTGGAACACCTAAAGATCTGTCCGTGTGTCCTTTCCGGCACGCACTCTCAGAACTAGAACAGGAAAATCAGCTCTGGTGTTGTGATTCGAACCCTGGCAGAGGAGTAGACATCCTTGGCCTTTTTCCCATTGGTCCATGCACACTGGACAAAGAAAAAAAATATTAACAGAGAGGACCTTAGCAATGAAGATAAATTTGCAGGGAAATTTTCCTCGAGTCACTACAATACTATTAACATCAGACTTCTACGAAGACTCGAATTAACGTCTTGATGAATGTCACGGCTTCTAGGACTGTTTAGAACAAGATTGTCTTACAGTGGGAAAGTCATTTGTGGTCAGCGGTGTATGAAATGTGGGTTTACATGCCAAAGCATGATGAAGTTAAATTTATGTTGTGCTTCTTTTTTGCCTACGAACTGACCATGAATCTAGTATGTTGCTTGAGTTCGCTTAACAGCCGGTGTTGATGAAAAGACTCTGGACTTAATGTATAGTAAGGACGGTCATAGAGACCCAGTACAATATGCTGAAAATGTTTATGATCCAATCATAATGTACATGTGAACCTGTCAAAAAAATCAATATTTTAATAAGGGTAAATTGGGTGGAGGGACATTCTGAGCCAGAATAGATTAGTCTATCATTCTTTAAAATTATATTAAAATTTTATGAAGACTACATTTGCATACTTATAGCTAACTGTTGTCCCACTTGTGTAACAAACAAATGCAGAAATTCCTCTCTGGGAATCTTGTCCCAGTTGGACAGTTCTATATGTTTAAAAAATTAGGTATGATGATATTAATTTACTGTTAACTAATGTCGTACAATGTTGCTAAGTGACACTCCATCTGTCACATTAACGTCACGGCCTTCTACTTGTTGTTTTAATATGCTACGAGGATGAAATGTGGTTTTTGGATATGTTTTACATTTGCTCTAAGTAATGGAAGGTACAATATATTATGTGCCTGTGCCCCGAGGAAAGTTTTTAACAAAAATAATTAAGGGCAATAAATCTTCCCCACCCCTTTCCCCGCGGGCCCCTCCTCCAGCATCCTTTCTGGACTTTTCTATCTTTTAAACCCAGCAAGCCTCTTAGGTAGTGATTAAGGCTGGGCATGACTGTTCCAGAACAAAGCGGACTCTGCCTGACGGAGGTTTTCTTAGCCCCGGAATGTTGATTTAACCTTCTCCAGGACCACGCTGGGGGCAGACTGGCCTCTGTCTCCCAAGACTGAAGTGCACTCCTGAATAGTGTTGGGAGTGAAGCGGAGACAAGTTTTTCAAATAATTAGGAACATCTCCCTGCTAATAAATCTCCCCTGCAGCTTTAATTTGATTGTGCACTCGGTAGGTGTTTGACTTAAGAGAGTGTGGACGGCGTGGGTGATTTATAATGTGTTTGGGGGTTTTGTGTTGAGACTGTCATAGGCGGCGGTGGTAAAACTCGGTGCAGAGGAATGAGGCAATTCGCATTTGATATATAACTCACTGTCTTTAATTACTCCTCGCACATGTCATTTGCCAGTGTGAATTTTTCAGGTCGGGAGATGGTTCTCTTCTCGGACATATTCCTGAGCGGGCTCCCTCGCGGCGTTCACTTGCACGGCTGAATAGGCCACGCACTTGGTTTCTACGTAGCTTTTCAGACATGACGATGGGGTCTTGGAGTTTTGTGTTACACTCTGCAGAGCGTTCTCATTCTGTGACAATATATTGTGCAAATTGAATTTTCAACTAAGTGAAATGCTTTTCAACAAGAATGATGATGAGGATGTAAGCTAATGCGATATATATGAGCGAAGCCCAGGCTTGCAATATTGGTTTATCCATTAATTTTCCTAGCCCAGGTGTTTGTTTAGTAGGATGTCACCTCGACACTCGATGATAGATGTGTTTGACTTGGGGCGGTTATATTAGTCCCACATCTTGTACTTCTTATGCTCAGAATTGTTTGCTTAAGAGCTATTGCCCATAAAGCCTGAAAATCGCCATTCAAGAACATTACTCGTGATCTCTCAGTAGAAGAGACTCTGTCTAAAAGCTTTCAGTGAACAAAATACACCATTTAAAACCCTCCGCATGAATGAATTTTACTGAAAAATTCTTATTGGATATATTAAGCCAGATTCTCCCCCCCAAAAATGAAATTCATCTACTAACTTTTCACCCTTAAAAATGATACAATTTTTCTTTTCATAAAACTCATATGTTACAAAAATGTCAAGAGTGGAAATTCCACATGCAACCTCACCATGGTTAACCCTTCACTATACATCCTGGGTAAGATTTTTAATTCTTTCACGAAAGAGTTTTCCCATTCCGTTATCTTTCTGCATTGTACTTGGTTTTTTTGAGCCAGGATCTCTTTATACTCAAGCCCTGGCTGTCCTAGAACTCGCTGTATAGACCAGGTTGGCCTTGACTCACAGAGATCTCCCTACCTTTGCCTCCCAAGTGGCATCAGCCATGATGCCTGGCCAGCAGTGCATCTTAGGTATTTTTTAAAATCTATTTTATGTGTATGGGTGTTTTGCCCTCACGTATGTGCACCATATGTGTGCCTAGTCCCTGCAGAGGTCAGAAGAGGGCATTGGTACCTCTGGGGCTGTTCTGAGCTATCGGGTGCTAGAAATTGCACTGTGTCTTCTGGGAGACCACAGAGCTCTGCGCCGTCTCCTCAGCTCCCCCACAGCACTTCTTAAACTCTGACTCAGTACTTAATGGATGCCTTTCCACGTCCGTGTGTGCAGATCTCAATTTTCTCTCTTTGTTTCTCTGTCTTTCCTGTGCTGGGAGCTGAACCCTAGGGCTTGTGTACATAGAAGGCAAGTGCCCCACCACTGAACTGATCTTTTCCCAATGACATGCTATTTCAGGCATGATTAAATCACATATAAACAACTACAATTTATTTAGTGAATATTTTTATTGATAAGCACTTAGGCCTCCCCCCTCCTTCCTTTAAAAATCTTGTATTTGGCCTGATCTGGTGACTCAAGCGTTTCCTCCCAGCACTCTGGAGGCAGAGGCAGACAGATCCCTTATGAGTTCAAGGCCAGTATGGTCTACATAGTAAGTTTCAGGTCTGCCAAGACTATACGTGTAATCCTGTCTGAAAATAAAACATACAAACAAAAAAATTGTATTTATTTAATGATTTCCTTTAAGGAAAGTTTGTGAAAATTCAAATTACTTGATTTAAGTGTTGACATATCTAAAATGTTTATAAAGCTGACTTGATCCAGAACTTAGCACAGATGAAGCCTTGCTTCCCCGCATAGCAGTGCACAGGTCCGGTGGTGCACACATACATACAGCCCCGGCACATCGGAGACGTGGCCTGGAAGACAGGGAGTTTAGGGTCATCTGTTGCTAGCTGAGACCTGGTCTCTGAGCACCAAGCTGTCTCTCTAGCCCTACTTTCGAAACATTCTTATGTTCTAGATAGTATAGCATTTTAAAAAATGTTTGCTATAATCTTAGAACCAGAAACAGTGTACACAGAGACCTTAGAAATACATGTACTTATATATTTTAAATACTTTGGAGTCTGTTTAAAAAGTCAGCATGGTCGCTGACACCTGAAATTTCAACACTCATGTGGCTGAGGCAGGAGCATTATTGTGAGTACAAGACCAGCCTGTGCTACAGAGTGAGACTCAGTCTCAAAACAAACTGGTTGGGAGAGATGGCTCACTGAATACAAGGGTTAGCTGTAAAAATCCCGGCACGACTGCATGTGCCTATAAGCCCCTGCTTCCAGCTGAAGACAGACAGACTCCAAGAGCTCACTAGCCAGCCCAGCCAAGCAGGGAGCTTCCAACATCGTGCCAGCCCCTTCTCCAAATAATAAGGCAGATGGTGATAAAGTTCCCCAAGGTCCTCCTCTGACTTCCATGTAAACACATACACACTAATGTACACACACACACACACACACACACACACACACACACTAAATTAAAACGTTTCGCATGCATAACATTCCCCTTGATATATAAGCCTGATACTTTCCATGTCGGTTTACAAATTAATATTCATCATAACCCAGTAAATTGACTTAATGACCAATAATGGATTACAGTTGTTGAAAAAGGCCGTGTACGGATAAGAAGGTTGAGGGATTGAGGGTGTCGCTAAGTGGAAGAGTGGTGGAGGGTGCTTGTCTGGCCTGTGTAAGACTGATAGCATTTGATCCCCGGCACCACAGAAATGAAGGCGGGATTAGAGGTAACGTCAGAATAGCTGTTTGGAAAGAGAGTCCAGATGCATTTAGAAGTAGAGTGAACTGCACCAAGGGGTGGAGAAAAGGGATGAAAAATGGCTGTTGAATTACTTAGTCTTCATTCGTGTAAGATACAAAACCAGCTTAACTCACAGGAACAAATTAGGGGTTTTTTATAGAAGGGAATTAGAAAACTCAAAGATTAGATGAAAATGTCTGAGGAGCCTAGCTGGAAATGTTGGGAAACAGGTCAGCAGGAGTAACTGACAGCTGCTTCAGGCCATCACCATGGAGACGGAAGAGGTCCAGCTGATTTCCCCTGTCTTCATCTACTTAGAACTCAAGTGAGAAGGAAAGTGGAAGTTTATAGTAGAGGAAGGGAACAAAAAGCTTAACTCATGACTTGTCTGGACAGAACACAGGAAAATATAGACATAAAAATCATTAGGATGTTGAAATTAATAGTTTTGTTTTTGAAACAGGATCTATTTAGCTTCTGATTGGCTTAGATCTTGCTGTGTAGATCAGGCTGGCCTCAAAGTCACAGAGATCTGCCTGCTTCTGCCTCTTCAGTGCTGAGATTAAAGCCTACACCACCATGCGTAAGTTCAGCTTTAGATGATCTCTCTCATACCTGCTCATACCAAGACTCAGAGATCACCACAGCAGAGGCGTAGGGGGCGTGTGCAGGTACTGGGCGTGTACATTGAAGTGGTCAGTATCTGCTGCACAGGGCCATTCCCACATGAACTTAGAAGCAGTGACTGCATGTAAAAGGCCTGTACAAGATCAAGCTGGCTAAGACCCCAGCATGGGCTGGGGAGGGGTTCATGATGTCCCGCCTCCCTGAGAAGCTCTTGGCAATTGGCTGCTTGGGAAAGGAAGAGCCCGGTTTTCTGCAGGGATGTAGCCTCCTGAGAGGCTGCCCACATGTGCACAGGCAGCACTAAATGGACTCAAAAGGTTTAAAACAAAACAAAACACATGCAATTAGGAGGGAAACAGAGGGGAAGGGGGTTTGATCAAAACACATTATATTCATAAGTGAAATTCTCAAACCCAGCAAGGAGTTTACCAAGAAAAGGGCGGGGGAATTATCTTAGGTATGGTTGTACTGCTGTGAACAGAAAATATGACCAAAGCAACTCTTATAAGGATGACATTTAATTGGGGCAGGCTTACAGGTTCAGAGGTTCAGTCCATTATCATGAAGGTGGGAGCATAGCAGTATCCAGGCAGACATGGGGCTGGAGGAGCTGAGAGTTCTACCTCTTGTTCTTAAGGCAGTAGGAGAAGACTGGCTTTTAAGTAGCTAGGAGGAGGGTGTTAAAGCCCATCCCCACAGTGACACACCTATTCCAACAAGACCACACCTCCTAATAGTGCCACTCCCTGGGCTAAGCAAATACAAACTATTACATTTCACTAAAGCTTGTGCAGCCGAGAACTGAGCTCTCTGTGGTTGGAATACAGACATGACCTTAGTACACACCTTTAATCCAAAACAACGAAGTAAAGTTCAGAGAAAGATTTGACAGAATAGAGTGAGAAAAGGGAAGCTACTTAAGGGGCAGGAGAGAGAGAGAGAGAGAGAGAGAGAGAGAGAGAGAGAGAGAGAGAGAGAGAGAGAGAGAGCAGTTTGACCAGGACGGTTATAGAGAAACAAGTTGGAGAGAAGGGAACAAGCTAGACAGAGGTGAAGACAGAAGATTAGAACAGGTTGCCAGAGTTAGTTTGAGGTCAAGCAGAACAATTCAAAAGAAGCCAAAAGAAGCCAGATTGACACAGTCAGTTTGGAGAGGATTTGAACCAAGACAGCTAAGCTGACAACCAGAGCTCAGAAAGAACTAGGAAGGGCTGAGCTTATCCAGCAGTTAAGTCTCAGAGGCTGAAAACATTCTAGCTCTAGATAAGATCATGTGGAGGCTAGAAGCTTCCAAGACTAGGCCTAGGTTAGCAGACAGCGGCAGTATGCCTCGGAGAGGGCAATTACTTTAGGAGAATACAAGTTACATTTACAAAAGACCGTGATTCTGGTTGTGGCTTGGCATCTCTTCCATGAACTCGACCATTGTCGTCTCTGTGGTTCAAAGTTGGTTAGCTAGAATGCTTTCTCTGCAACTCTTCAATTTCTTTTACTATCAAAGATTTTATATTTGCTAGCTATTTAGCTATTTTGTTTATGGAACGCAATTCTTTTGTATACTATCCCATGGTTTTCCAAGTTTTAGGAGTTGATCCCTGTGTATATGCTTGACCCAGGGAGTGGCACTTTTAGGAGGTGTGGCCTTGTTGGAATAGGTGTGGCCTTGTTTGCTTCAACCTCTTAACTAAAAGTAAAGTTAAAGCAATGTAAAGACATTTGGAGTACAAACACACACACATATACACAGATGTGTACACACACACACACACACACACACACACACACACACACACACTCACTCCCCACCAGCCAGAAAGTGAGAAGTCAAGGAAGACTTATTTCTCAGACACTCAAAGTGTCAGACTTGAAGGACACAGCCTTTTGCTCAGCCTCCAACCCTGAGCTGCCAGAGAGACATTCAGATTGCAGCACCCATGTAAAGCCAGGGTGTGGAGGGATTGCCCATTAACCCCAGTACAAGGGGGATAGGGTAGAGCCAGGCAGATTCTGGGACTCCTCAGCCAGGCAGCCTAGGCAAAGCCATGGTCACCATGTTGAGAGTGTCTCGAGATAAAGGTGCAGTTGATGGCATCCTAAGCCAGCACTGGCCTCCTGGGGAGCTTACCTCCGTGCACACACAAAGAAAACAGAATCAGTCCAAGTGACAGAAATGTAAAAGCCTTCTCATCCAAGGATCTGAGTTCTTTGTAGACTCCTGGCTTAAAAGAAGTTAAATTGTCAGGGGCACAGCACACTTTTACGAATGGTGTGTAGATGGGGCGATGGGATATACTGGGGTGGGGGTTGGGATTTGAGTGCGTTCTTTTCTTTTTAAATTGTGATGCTTTCATTAGAACTAGGCCTTCACACGGGTTAGCTGTGCGCTGTAGTCCAGCCCTGAGGTCAGGGGAGACAAACACCTCTAACCCGATTGCGTGCAGTCTTTCTTAACCTTCTTAAGGGCTGGAAAACATTCTCGTTAGTCCTTCCACCAAGACTATTAACTTTGGCTTCGTGGTGACCTCTCAGGGATTTTTCTAATCTCTGCCCCATCGAATCAACATCAAACTTCTTCCCTTCCCACACAGGGTCTCTCTCTCCCTTTTCTTTCCTCCGTCCTCTCTGGTTTCAAGTAAGCAACAACACTGTGGGATTCGAGGCCTCAGCCATTTAGTCTTTCTGGAGAGTAGCCAGTGAGAGACAAAACTCAGGGACTCAGTCACCTGCCGTCTGCAGCTAGAAGATCGGGCGTCTGATACTCTGCTTAGCATGAGGAGGGCATGCCGTTAGAAGTTGGGTCAAAAACTCAGTCATTTGGGGTTCCAGAGAGCAAAAATATGGTTTGAAAAATCCTATATACTTTGGAAATTATGAGTCTTCCTCTAAGGGAGGATCCTGTTTTTGAACCTCTTTGAAGAAATAGCAGGATTATCTGGAAACAGCTCTGGAGGGGGGATCTTTGAAC